>NW_027142152.1:0-157545 GCF_036365525.1 Heterodontus francisci | reverse complement strand
ACAACAAAAGAGCTATAAAGAAAAGTAAGATGGAACATGAGAAAAAACTAAGCACAAAATATAAAGACAGATTAGCAAAAGTTTCTATAAATATATAAAACGAAAAAGAGTGGCTAAAGTAAACGTTGGTCCTTTAGAGGATGAGAGGGGGAATTTAGTTATGGAATATGATGAAATGGCCGAGGCATTGAACAGGTATTTTGTATCTGTCTTCTCAGTGGAGGACATTAATAACATGCCAGTAATTGACAGAGATGAACGTAGGTGAGGGACCTTGGGAACAATCATTATTACGGAAGAGGTAGTGTTGGGCAAGCTAATGGAGCTAAGGATTGATAAGTCTCCTGGCCCTGATGGAATGCATCCCAGGGTACTAAAAGAGATGGCGGGAGAAATAGCAGGTGCACTGACGGTAATTTTCCAAAATTCGCTGGACTCTGGGGTAGTCCCAGTTGATTGGAAACAGCAGATGTGACGCCACTGTTTTAAAAAGGGAGGTAGACAAAAGATGGGGAATTATAGACCGGTTAGCTTAACCTCTGTAGTGGGGAAGATGCTTGAGTCTGTTATCAAGGAAGAAATAGCAGGGCATCTCGATAGAAATCGTCCCGTTGGGCAGACACAGCATGGGTTCATGAAGGACAGGTCATGCTTGACAAATCTTTTGGAATTCTATGATGACATTATGAGCAAGATGGACAATTGGGACCCAGTGGATGTGGTGTACCTAGATTTCCAAAAGGCCTTCGACAAGGTGCCGCACAAGAGGCTGCTGCATAAGATAAGGATGCATTGCATCAGGGGTAAAGTATTAGCATGGATAGAGGATTGGTTGACCAACAGGAAGCAGAGAGTGGGGATAAATGAGTGCTATTCTGGGTGGCAATCAGTCACTAGTGGTGTGCCTCAGGGATCGGTGTTGGGACCGCAATTATTTACAATTTATATAGATGATTTGGAGTTGGGGACCACGTGTAAGGTGTCAAAGTTTGCAGATGACACTAAGATGAGTGGGAGAGCAAAGTGTGCAGATGACTGTGAAACCTTGCAGAGGAACATAGATACATTGAGTGAGTGGGCAAAGATCTGGCAGATGGAATACAATGTTAATAAATGTGAAGTCATTCATTTCGGTAGGAGTAACAGTAAAAAGGATTATTACTTGAATGGTAAAAAGTTGCAGCATGCTGCTATGCAGAGGGACCTGGGTGTCCTTGTGCATGAATCGCAGAAGGTTGGTCTGCAGGTACAGCAAGTAATTAGGAAGGCAAATGAAATTTTGTCCTTCATTGCTAAAGGGATTGAGTTTAAAAGCAGAGAGGTTATGTTGCAGCTGTATAAGGTACTGGTGAGGCCGCACCTGGAGTACTGTGTGCAGTTTTGGTCTCCTTACTTGAGAAAGGATATACTGGCACTGGAGAGGGTGCAGAGGAGGTTCACTAGGTTGATTCCGGAGTTGAGGGGGTTGGTTTATGAGGAGAGACTGAGTAGATTGGGATTATATTCATTGGAATTCAGAAGAATGAGGGGGGATCTTATAGAAACATATAAAATCATGAAGGGAATAGATAAGATACAAGTAGAGAGGATGTTTCCACTGGCAGGTGAAGCTAGGACAAGAGGGCATAGCCTCAAGATTAGAGGGAGCAGATTTAGGACTGAATTAAGAAGGAACTTCTTCACCCAGAGGGTTGTTAATCTGTGGAATTCCTTGCCCAGTGAAGTAGTTGACGCTTCTTCAGTAAACGTTTTTAAAGCTAAGGTAGATATCTTTTTGAACAATAAAGGAATTAAAGGATATGGTGGGAGCGCGGGTAAGTGGATCTGAGTCCACGAAAAGATCAGCCATGATCTTATTGAATGGCAGAGCAGGCTAGAGGGGCCGGACGGCCTACTCCTGCTCCTAGTTCTTATGATCTTATGATCCCTCAGCCCTCTCCCTCCCTCCCTCCCCCTCCCTCATCCCCCTCCCTCATCCCCCCTCCCTCATCCCCCCTCCCTCATCCCCCCTCCCTCATCCCCCCTCCCTCATCCCCCCTCCCTCATCCCCCCTCCCTCATCCCCCCTCCCTCATCCCCCCTCCCTCACTCCCTCCCTCCCTTCCTCATCCCCCTCCCCCTCCCTCCCTCCCTCATTCTCCCCTCCCTCCCTCATTCTCCCCTCCCTCCCTCCCGACTCATCCCCCGCCCCTCCCTCCCTCCCGACTCATCCCCCGACCCCTCCCTCCCGACTCATCCCCCGCCCCCTCCCTCCCGACTCATCCCCCGCCCCCTCCCTCCCGACTCATCCCCCGCCCCCTCCCTCCCGACTCATCCCCCGCCCCCTCCCTCCCGACTCATCCCCCGCCCCCTCCCTCCCGACTCATTCCCTGCCCCCTCCTTCCCGACTCATCCCCCCCCTCCCTCCCGACTCATCCCCACCCTCCCTCCCTCCCTCGCGACTCATCCCCCCCTCCTCCCTTCCCTCCCGACTCATCCCCCCTCCATACCTCCTTCATCCCCTCTCCCTCCCTCATACCCCAATCTCCTTCCCTCCAACCCTCATCCCCCAATCTCCCGCCCGCCCTCCCTCATCCCCCCACCCGCCCTCCCTCATCCCCCCTCCCTCCCTCCAGTGCAGATTAGCACTTTGCGGTGTCTGGGAATATTCTAGTGCAGAGTAGCACTTTGCGGTGTCTGGGAATATTCTAGTGCAGAGTAGCAGTGTGCGGTGTCTGGGAATATTCTAGTGCAGAGTAGCAGTGTGCGGTGACTGGGAATATTCTAGTGCAGAGTAGCAGTGTGCGGTGCCTGGGAATATTCTAGTGCAGAGTAGCAGTGTGCGGTGCCTGGGAATATTCTAGTGCAGAGTAGCAGTGTGCGGTGCCTGGGAATATTCTAGTGCAGAGTAGCAGTGTGCGGTGTCTGGGAATATTCTAGTGCAGAGTAGCACTTTGCAGTGACTGGGAATATTCTAGTGCAGAGTAGCACTTTGCGGTGTCTGGGAATATTCTAGTGCAGAGTAGCACTGTGCGGTGACTGGGAATATTCTGGTGCAGGGTAGCACTTTGCGGTGTCTGGGAATATTCTAGTGCAGAGTAGCACTTTGCGGTGTCTGGGAATATTCTAGTGCAGAGTAGCACTTTGCGGTGACTGGGAATATTCTAGTGCAGAGTAGCAGTGTGCGGTGTCTGGGAATATTCTAGTGCAGAGTAGCACTTTGCGGTGTCTGGGAATATTCTAGTGCAGAGTAGCACTGTGCGGTGACTGGGAATATTCTAGTGCAGAGTAGCAGTGTGCGGTGTCTGGGAATATTCTAGTGCAGAGTAGCACTGTGCGGTGCCTGGGAATATTCCAGTGCAGAGTAGCAGTGTGCGGTGACTGGGAATATTCTAGTGCAGAGTAGCAGTGTGCGGTGCCTGGGAATATTCTAGGGCAGAGTAGCAGTGTGCGGTGTCTGGGAATATTCTAGTGCAGAGTAGCACTTTGCGGTGTCTGGGAATATTCTAGTGCAGAGTAGCACTTTGCGGTGACTGGGAATATTCTGGTGCAGAGTAGCACTGTGCGGTGACTGGGAATATTCTAGTGCAGAGTAGCAGTGTGCGGTGTCTGGGAATATTCTAGTGCAGAGTAGCACTTTGCGGTGTCTGGGAATATTCTAGTGCAGAGTAGCACTGTGCGGTGACTGGGAATATTCTAGTGCAGAGTAGCACTTTGCGGTGTCTGGGAATATTCTAGTGCAGAGTAGCACTTTGCGGTGTCTGGGAATATTCTGGTGCAGGGTAGCACTTTGCGGTGTCTGGGAATATTCTGGTGCAGAGTAGCACTTTGCGGTGTCTGGGAATATTCTAGTGCAGAGTAGCACTTTGCGGTGCCTGGGAATATTCTAGTGCAGAGTAGCAGTGTGCGGTGTCTGGGAATATTCTAGTGCAGAGTAGCACTGTGCGGTGTCTGGGAATATTCTAGTGCAGAGTAGCACTGTGCGGTGCCTGGGAATATTCTAGTGCAGAGTAGCACTGTGCGGTGCCTGGGAATATTCTAGTGCAGAGTAGCAGTGTGCGGTGCCTGGGAATATTCTAGTGCAGAGTAGCAGTGTGCGGTGTCTGGGAATATTCTAGTGCAGAGTAGCACTGTGCGGTGTCTGGGAATATTCTAGTACAGAGTAGCAGTGTGCGGTGACTGGGAATATTCTGGTGCAGAGTAGCACTTTGCGGTGTCTGGGAATATTCTAGTGCAGAGTAGCAGTGTGCGGTGTCTGGGAATATTCTAGTGCAGAGTAGCACTTTGCGGTGTCTGGGAATATTCTAGTGCAGAGTAGCACTGTGCGGTGACTGGGAATATTCTAGTGCAGAGTAGCAGTGTGCGGTGTCTGAGAATATTCTAGTGCAGAGTAGCACTGTGTGGTGCCTGGGAATATTCTAGTGCAGAGTAGCAGTGTGCGGTGTCTGGGAATATTCTAGTGCAGAGTAGCAGTGTGCGGTGTCTGGGAATATTCTAGTGCAGAGTAGCACTGTGCGGTGTCTGGGAATATTCTCGTGCAGAGTAGCACTGTGCGGTGTCTGGGAATATTCTGGTGCAGAGTAGCACTTTGCGGTGTCTGGGAATATTCTAGTGCAGAGTAGCAGTGTGCGGTGTCTGGGAATATTCTAGTGCAGAGTAGCACTTTGCGGTGTCTGGGAATATTCTAGTGCAGAGTAGCACTGTGCGGTGACTGGGAATATTCTAGTGCAGAGTAGCAGTGTGCGGTGTCTGGGAATATTCTAGTGCAGAGTAGCACTTTGCGGTGTCTGGGAATATTCTAGTGCAGAGTAGCACTTTGCGGTGTCTGGGAATATTCTAGTGCAGAGTAGCAGTGTGCGGTGCCTGGGAATATTCCAGTGCAGAGTAGCACTTTGCGGTGTCTGGGAATATTCTAGTGCAGAGTAGCACTGTGCGGTGAATGGGAATGTTCGAGTGCAGAGTAGCAGTGTGCGGTGTCTGGGAATATTCTAGTGCAGAGTAGCAGTGTGCGGTGTCTGGGAATATTCTAGTGCAGAGTAGCACTGTGCGGTGTCTGGGAATATTCTCGTGCAGAGTAGCACTGTGCGGTGTCTGGGAATATTCTGGTGCAGAGTAGCACTTTGCGGTGTCTGGGAATATTCTAGTGCAGAGTAGCAGTGTGCGGTGTCTGGGAATATTCTAGTGCAGAGTAGCACTTTGCGGTGTCTGGGAATATTCTAGTGCAGAGTAGCACTGTGCGGTGACTGGGAATATTCTAGTGCAGAGTAGCAGTGTGCGGTGTCTGGGAATATTCTAGTGCAGAGTAGCACTTTGCGGTGTCTGGGAATATTCTAGTGCAGAGTAGCACTTTGCGGTGTCTGGGAATATTCTAGTGCAGAGTAGCACTGTGCGGTGACTGGGAATATTCTAGTGCAGAGTAGCAGTGTGCGGTGTCTGGGAATATTCTAGTGCAGAGTAGCACTGTGCGGTGCCTGGGAATATTCCAGTGCAGAGTAGCACTTTGCGGTGTCTGGGAATATTCTAGTGCAGAGTAGCACTGTGCGGTGACTGGGAATGTTCGAGTGCAGAGTAGCAGTGTGCGGTGTCTGGGAATATTCTAGTGCAGAGTAGCAGTGTGCGGTGACTGGGAATATTCTAGTGCAGAGTAGCACTGTGCGGTGTCTGGGAATATTCTAGTGCAGAGTAGCAGTGTGCGGTGCCTGGGAATATTCTAGTGCAGAGTAGCACTGTGCGGTGTCTGGGAATATTCTGGTGCAGAGTAGCACTTTGCGGTGTCTGGGAATATTCTAGTGCAGAGTAGCAGTGTGCGGTGTCTGGGAATATTCTAGTGCAGAGTAGCACTTTGCGGTGTCTGGGAATATTCTAGTGCAGAGTAGCACTGTGCGGTGACTGGGAATATTCTAGTGCAGAGTAGCAGTGTGCGGTGTCTGGGAATATTCTAGTGCAGAGTAGCAGTGTGCGGTGTCTGGGAATATTCTAGTGCAGAGTAGCACTTTGCGGTGTCTGGGAATATTCTAGTGCAGAGTAGCACTGTGCGGTGACTGGGAATATTCTAGTGCAGAGTAGCAGTGTGCGGTGTCTGGGAATATTCTAGTGCAGAGTAGCACTTTGCGGTGCCTGGGAATATTCCAGTGCAGAGTAGCACTTTGCGGTGTCTGGGAATATTCTAGTGCAGAGTAGCACTGTGCGGTGACTGGGAATGTTTGAGTGCAGAGTAGCAGTGTGCGGTGTCTGGGAATATTCTAGTGCAGAGTAGCAGTGTGCGGTGACTGGGAATATTCTAGTGCAGAGTAGCACTGTGCGGTGTCTGGGAATATTCTAGTGCAGAGTAGCAGTGTGCGGTGCCTGGGAATATTCTAGTGCAGAGTAGCAGTGTGCGGTGTCTGGGAATATTCTAGTGCAGAGTAGCACTGTGTGGTGACTGAGAATATTCTAGTGCAGAGTAGCAGTGTGCGGTATCTGGGAATATTCTAGTGCAGAGTAGCACTGTGCGGTGCCTGGGAATATTCTAGTGCAGAGTAGCAGTGTGCGGTGCCTGCGAATATTCTAGTGCATAGTAGCAGTGTGCGGTGTCTGGGAATATTCTAGTGCAGAGTAGCATTTTGCAGTGACTGGGAATATTCTAGTGCAGAGTAGCACTTTGCGGTGACTGGGAATATTCTGGTGCAGAGTAGCACTTTGCGGTCTCTTGGAATATTCTAGTGCAGAGTAGCACTGTGCGGTGACTGGGAATATTCTGGTGCAGGGTAGCACTTTGCGGTGTCTGGGAATATTCTGGTGCAGAGTAGCACTTTGCGGTGTCTGGGAATATTCTAGTGCAGAGTAGCACTTTGCGGTGTCTGGGAATATTCTAGTGCAGAGTAGCACTGTGCAGTGACTGGGAATATTCTAGTGCAGAGTAGCAGTGTGCGGTGTCTGGGAATATTCTAGTGCAGAGTAGCAGTGTGCGGTGTCTGGGAATATTCTAGTGCAGAGTAGCACTTTGCGGTGACTGGGAATATTCTAGTGCAGAGTAGCACTTTGCGGTGACTGGGAATATTCTGGTGCAGAGTAGCACTGTGCGGTGACTGGGAATATTCTAGTGCAGAGTAGCAGTGTGCGGTGTCTGGGAATATTCTAGTGCAGAGTAGCAGTGTGCGGTGTCTGGGAATATTCTAGTGCAGAGTAGCACTGTGCGGTGTCTGGGAATATTCTAGTGCAGAGTAGCAGTGTGCGGTGCCTGGGAATATTCTAGTGCAGAGTAGCAGTGTACGGTGTCTGGGAATATTCTAGTGCAGAGTAGCACTGTGCGGTTTCTGGGAATATTCTAGTGCAGAGTAGCAGTGTGCGGTGTCTGGGAATATTCTAGTGCAAAGTAGCACTTTGCGGTGTCTGGGAATATTCTAGTGCAGAGTAGCACTGTGCGGTGACTGGGAATATTCTAGTGCAGAGTAGCAGTGTGCGGTGTCTGGGAATATTCTAGTGCAGAGTAGCACTGTGCGGTGCCTGGGAATATTCCAGTGCAGAGTAGCAGTGTGCGGTGACTGGGAATATTCTAGTGCAGAGTAGCAGTGTGCGGTGCCTGGGAATATTCTAGTGCAGAGTAGCAGTGTGCGGTGTCTGGGAATATTCTAGTTCAGAGTAGCACTTTGCGGTGTCTGGGAATATTCTAGTGCAGAGTAGCACTTTGCGGTGACTGGGAATATTCTGGTGCAGAGTAGCACTGTGCGGTGACTGGGAATATTCTAGTGCAGAGTAGCAGTGTGCGGTGTCTGGGAATATTCTAGTGCAGAGTAGCACTTTGCGGTGTCTGGGAATATTCTAGTGCAGAGTAGCACTGTGCGGTGACTGGGAATATTCTAGTGCAGAGTAGCACTTTGCGGTGTCTGGGAATATTCTAGTGCAGAGTAGCACTTTGCGGTGTCTGGGAATATTCTGGTGCAGGGTAGCACTTTGCGGTGTCTGGGAATATTCTGGTGCAGAGTAGCACTTTGCGGTGTCTGGGAATATTCTAGTGCAGAGTAGCACTTTGCGGTGCCTGGGAATATTCTAGTGCAGAGTAGCAGTGTGCGGTGTCTGGGAATATTCTAGTGCAGAGTAGCACTGTGCGGTGTCTGGGAATATTCTAGTGCAGAGTAGCACTGTGCGGTGCCTGGGAATATTCTAGTGCAGAGTAGCACTGTGCGGTGCCTGGGAATATTCTAGTGCAGAGTAGCAGTGTGCGGTGCCTGGGAATATTCTAGTGCAGAGTAGCAGTGTGCGGTGTCTGGGAATATTCTAGTGCAGAGTAGCACTGTGCGGTGTCTGGGAATATTCTAGTGCAGAGTAGCAGTGTGCGGTGACTGGGAATATTCTGGTGCAGAGTAGCACTTTGCGGTGTCTGGGAATATTCTAGTGCAGAGTAGCAGTGTGCGGTGTCTGGGAATATTCTAGTGCAGAGTAGTACTTTGCGGTGTCTGGGAATATTCTAGTGCAGAGTAGCACTGTGCGGTGACTGGGAATATTCTAGTGCAGAGTAGCAGTGTGCGGTGTCTGAGAATATTCTAGTGCAGAGTAGCACTGTGTGGTGCCTGGGAATATTCCAGTGCAGAGTAGCAGTGTGCGGTGTCTGGGAATATTCTAGTGCAGAGTAGCAGTGTGCGGTGTCTGGGAATATTCTAGTGCAGAGTAGCAGTGTGCGGTGTCTGGGAATATTCTAGTGCAGAGTAGCACTGTGCGGTGTCTGGGAATATTCTCGTGCAGAGTAGCACTGTGCGGTGTCTGGGAATATTCTGGTGCAGAGTAGCACTTTGCGGTGTCTGGGAATATTCTGGTGCAGAGTAGCAGTGTGCGGTGTCTGGGAATATTCTGGTGCAGAGTAGCATTGTGCGGTGTCTGGGAATATTCTGGTGCAGAGTAGCACTGTGCGGTGACTGGGAATATTCTGGTGCAGAGTAGCACTGTGCGGTGTCTGGGAATATTCTGGTGCAGAGTAGCAGTGTGCGGTGTCTGGGAATATTCTGGTGCAGAGTAGCACTGTGCGGTGTCTGGGAATATTCTGGTGCAGAGTAGCACTGTGCGGTGACTGGGAATATTCTGGTGCAGAGTAGCACTGTGCGGTGTCTGGGAATATTCTGGTGCAGAGTAGCAGTGTGCGGTGTCTGGAAATATTCTAGTGCAGAGTAGCAGTGTGCGGTGTCTGGGAATATTCTAGTGCAGAGTAGCACTGTGCGGTGTCTGGGAATATTCTGGTGCAGAGTAGCAGTGTGCGGTGACTGGGAATATTCTGGTGCAGAGTAGCACTGTGCGGTGTCTGGAAATATTCTAGTGCAGAGTAGCAGTGTGCGGTGTCTGGGAATATTCTGGTGCAGAGTAGCACTGTGCGGTGACTGGGAATATTCTGGTGCAGAGTAGCAGTGTGCGGTGTCTGGGAATATTCTAGTGCAGAGTAGCACTGTGCGGTGACTGGGAATATTCTGGTGCAGAGTAGCACTTTGCGGTGACTGGGAGTATTCTAGTGCAGAGTAGCAGTGTGCGGTGACTGGGAATATTCTAGTGCAGAGTAGCACTGTGCGGTGACTGGGAATATTCTGGTGCAGAGTAGCACTTTGCGGTGACTGGGAGTATTCTAGTGCAGAGTAGCAGTGTGTGGTGACTGGGAATATTCGAACACAGAGTAGCACCGTGCGGTGTCTGTAATATTCTAGAAGGTGGGAATGATCGAGTTGGCGGAGATATTGGTAGTCTGGATATCATCTTTGACAGGGCAGTGCTTACAATTATTGGAAATGTTCCAGCGTAGTGCAGCAAGAAGTTAAAGTCTTCCTCTGGCATAATCTTTTCCAGGGTTGTGCTACTGTGGCTTCCTGTCAGTGCCAGGTGAATCGATACCTTGATAGAGTCTCCCTCTTGTGTGCCACTATAAATTAAATAGGTGTCCATTTAACTGCTGGCTTGAGGCCCAAATTGGTAGCAGTGCAATGCTCCTGCGACACTAATCTCTGTGTAATGGAGCCATGGAATAAGATCAACAGCTGGTACAACCTGGCCGCATGGTACAGTAGTGTGGTGTTTATGTTACTTTTTTCCCCGACATGGAATGTGGGCGGTGCTGTCGAGTCCAGCATTTACTAACCATTCCTAATTGCCCTTGTGATGCTGGTGGTGAGCCACCACCTTGAACCACTGCAGTCTGTGTCGTGAACGTCCTCTCATGGTGCTGTTAGATAGGGTGTTCCTGGATTTTGATCCGGTGACAATGAAAGAATGTTGATATATTTCCAAGTCAGGAGGGCGTGTGACATGGAGGGAACTTGCAGCTAGTGATAGGTGGTAGAGGTCGCGGGTTTGGGCTGTGTTGTTGAAGGAGACTTGGCGAGTTTCTGCATTGCAGCTTGTAGATGGTACCTATTGTGACCATGCTGTGCCAGTAATGGAGGGAGTGAATGCTTGAGGTGGTGGATGGGGTGCCAATCAAGTGGGCTGCTTTGACTTCGATGTATCAAGCCTCTTGATTGTTGTTAGAGCTGCACTTATCCAGACAAGTGGAAAGTATTCCATCACACTCCTGACTTATGCCTTGTACATGGTGGACAGGCTTTGGGGAATCAGGAGGTGAGTTACTCGCTACAGAATTCCCAGCCTCTGACTTGCTCTTGTAGCCACAGTATTTATGTGGCAGATTCAGTTAGGTTTCTGGTCAATGTTAACCCCCAGGATGTTGATGCTGGGGGATTCAGTGATGGTAATGCTGTTGAATGTCAAGGGGAGGTGGTTAGACTCTCTCTTCGAAATGGTCATTGCTTGGTACTTCTGTAGCATAAGTGTTATTTGCCACTTATCGGCCCAAGCCTGAATGTTATCAAGGTCTTGCTGCATGTGACCATACGAATTAGGACCAGGAGTCGGCCCCTCGAGCCTGCTCCGCCATTCATTAGGATATGGCTGATCTGATTGACACTTCAACTCCACATTCCTGCCCACCCCCAATAACTTTTCACCCCTTGCTTATCAAGAATCTATCTACCTCTGCCTTAAAAATATTCAGTGACTCTGCTTCCACCACCACGGACTTGTTTCAATATTTGGGGGGTTACAAATGCAATTGAACATATGCAATTATCAGCAAACATCCCCACTTCTGACCTTATGATGGAGAGAAGATCATTGATGAAACAGTTGTAGATGGATGGGTCTAGTACGCTGCCCTGAGGAACTCCTGCAGTGATGTTCTGGGGCTGAGATGATTGGCCTCCAACAACCACAACCATCTTCCTTTGTGCTCGGTATGACTCCAACCAGTGGAGATTTTTCCCCCTGAATTCTATTGACTTCAAGATTGCTCAGGATCCTTGATGCCACACTTGATCAAATGCTGCCCAATGTCAAGGGCAGTCACTCTCACCTTACCTCTTGAATTCAGTTCTTTTGTCCATGTTTGGACCAAGGTTGTCCAAGGTCTGGCGCTGAATGGCCCTTGTGGAATCCGAACTGAATATTGGTTAGTAAGTGCCGCTTGATAGTCCTGTCGATGACACCTTCCATCATTTTGATGATGATTGAGAGTAGACTAATGGGACAGTGATTGGCCTTGATTAGATTTGTTCTGCTTTTTGTGGAGAGGATGTACCTCAGCAATTTTCCACATTGTCAAGTAGATGCCAGTGTTGTAGCTGCACTGGAACAGCCTGGCTAGGGCCGCGGCAAGTTCTGGAGCATAAGTCTTCAGCACTACAACCAGGGTGTTATCAGGGCCCATAGTCTTCTCTGTACCCAGTGTGCTCCACTGTTTCTTGATATCATATGGAGTGAATAGAATTGGCTGAAGCCTGGCTTCTGTAATAGTGTGGACCTCAGGAGGAGGTTAAGATGGATCATCCACTTGGCACTTCTCGCTGATGACTGGACTGGTAATCCTGAGAACAGGAGTTGAAATCCCACCATGACAGTTTGGGAATTGGAATTCAGTTTAAATGAAATGCACAATAGGATAATTTTAAACTCCTCTGAGGATAATGCCTACCTCATTTACAGCCTTTCTGCATTTACCTCCCCCACAGCCCCACACCCCCAGCCAGATTTTCCGCCTTCGTGCCCCCACCTCGTTTGTGGGAGTGGCTCCCCATACCACTATGGTTCAGGAAACAGATGCCTGAGTAGCAATTCTTGCACTCACCCAGTCACTGTCAGATGAAACAGGCACTCGCCTAATCAGCCAGGCTGTCCGCTCATCTAAATAAGCCCCAACCGAAGCCCTCCCACTTAACTCTCGGTTTGCCAGAGGCCACACTGAGCAGTAATAGGCTGCCTGAGCATTCTGAGGGGGCCGTGCACACACTGTGTGCTCCGTCCAGAGGATCTGTACCTTTACTGCTTACTATGACTGGACTAATAATCCAGAGAAACGTGAGTTTGCATCCCACCCCTTCATTTTGAGAAATTAAATTCAGATTATAAAATCTGGAAATAAAAAGATTGTCTCAGTGCTGGGATACTGCCTGTTGTTTGTGTCATAGGGTGGCTGCTGCACACAGCATGGGATTGTGCCATACATTGGTGCATTGAGTTGGCTTTAGCTGTTAGTGCACTGCTAGGCTCCCATGGGTGAAGTCACCAGGTCCATACGCAGCCAACAACCTGCAATTATACCTTGAGTGGAGAGAACCATCCAAGGCACTTTGTGAAGGTGTGAGCAAAAAACTGAATGCCAAGTCGAAGGAGGAGATATTAAGAGGGGTGGGCCAGAAGCTCAGTCAGAGGTGGATTTTAAGGAGGGCCTTAAAAGGGAAGATGGAGGTGGAGAGGCGGATGGCCAAAGACATTGCTGCCAGTGTCATATCCTCAAACAATCACACTGAAGATTTGAAGGGGCTCAAGGCAGGTGTCCGACTGATGCATGTGAAGCCAGAATGGGCTTCGGTTCAGATGTTGGCCAGGCAAGGGCTTGATAATATTTATACCAGGTGTGTTCACGGCCCTTGACCCTGGTTCATGGTGAGAGGTTTCCTACTGAGTTCTTGTGCGGGCATTATCACCCACACAGGCTTCCTGTTATAAGATCACAGTGCAGTTTATTTTTAGAACTACAATCGGATTGGGAATTTTTTTTTCTCTGCTCTGTTCACTGGGTTGCTGGATCTTAAAACTGACAGAGTACACCTCTGAATAATTGGAGAAAGCACTGTTCACAAGATCAGGAGATAGTTTTGCTTTGGTTTTGTAAACCTCTGGTTAGACTCCATCTGAAGTGCTGCATTCAGTTCTGGGAACCGTACCTCAAGGGGGATATATTGGCCTAGGAGTGGGTGCAGCACACATTCCCCAGAATCAGACACTAAAATAAAAGCAAAATACTGCGGATGCTGGAAATCTGAAATAAAAACAAGAAATGCTGGAATCACTCAGCAGGTCTGGCAGCATCTGTGGAAAGAGAAGCAGAGTTAACGTTTCGGGTCAGTGACCCTTCTTCCCAGAATCAGGTCAGGCTAAAAGGGTTAAATAATGATGACACATTGCATTGACTAGTCTTTTATTCCTTTGGTTAGAGAAGATTAAGGGGTGATGTAATTGAGTGTTTAAGATTATTAAATGATTTGACAGGGAGACTATTTCCTCTGGTTGGGGAGTCCAGAACACTGGGTATAACCTTAAAATTAGAGATAGGCTTTCAGGAAGCTCTTCGTCATACAAAGACTAGTGGAAATCTCGAACTCTTCCCCAAACAGCTGTTGAGGCTGAAGGGTCAATTGAAAATTTCCAAACTGAGATTGATGAATTTTTATGAGGTAAAGGTATTAAGGGTTACAGAGCCAAAGCAGGAAAGTGAAGATGCATAGCAACCACAATCTAATTGAATGGGGGAAACAGGCTCAAGGGGCTGAATGGCCTCTTGTTTCTGTGTTCCCAGATTTAGATGAGGAAGGCGGTACTAGATCACCCAAACAGAAAGAAAGGTTCACTCCCTCCCCTCCCCACCCACCCCCAAACACTGCCCATTCCATCTGTGAGGAGGGATTTCATGATGTAAGTTGTAAATTGCATTTTGCCAGTTTGAAATTGTTTACCCCCCCCCCGCCCCTTTGCACTGATAGACTAAACACCAGTGACCATACTGTTGTACTGTTTAGTCATAGAATCATCGTGTCTGTGCCAGCCGAAATACGATCCACCCATTCCACTCCCGACTTCCGACATTTCGTCTGTAGCCCTGCAGATTACGGAACTTGAGGTGCATATCCAGACTCCTTTTGAATGAGTTGAGGGTCTCTGCCTCAACTACCGTTTCAGACAGTGAGTTCCAGACCGTCACCACCTTCTGGGTGAAAAGGCTTCTCCTCACTTCCCCTCTAATTTTTCTACCAATCACTTTAAATCTATGCACCCGCGTCACTGATCTCTCTGCTAAAGTGAATAGACCCTTCACCTCCACTCTGTCCAGGCCCCTCAAAATTTTGTACATTTCAATCAAATCTCCCTTCAGCCTTCTCTGTTCCAAGGAGAGCAACCCCAGCCGATCCAATCTTTCCTCAAAGCCGCATTTTCCAGTCCCGGCAACATCCTTGTAAATCTCCTCTGCACCCTCTCTAGTACAATTACATCCTTTCTGTAATGAGGTGACCAGAACTGCACACAGTACTCAAGTTGTGGACTAACCAATGATTTATACAGTTCCAGCATAACCTCCCTGCTCTTGTATTCTATACCATGGCTAATAAAGGAAAGGATTCCATATGCCTTCTTAACCATCTTATCAACCTGTCCTGCTACTTTCAGGGATCTGTGGATGTTCATTCCAAGGTCCCTCACTTCCTCTACACCTTTCAGTTTTTTCCCATTAATCGTGTATTCCTTTGCCTTGTTTGACCTCCCCAAATGCATCACCTCACACTTCTCCAGGTTGAATTCCATTTGCCACTTTTCTGCCCATCTGACCAGATCATCAATATCTTCCTGCAGCCTACAGCTATCCTCCTCACTATCTACCACACGGCCAATCTTTGTATCGTCTGCAAACTCCTTGATTGTGCCCTTACATTTACGTCCAAATCGTTAATATACATCACAAAAAGCAGGGGACCCAGTACTGAGCCCTGCGGAATGGCACTGGAAACAGCCCTCCAGTCGCAAAAACACCCGTCATCAATTACCCTTTCTTTCTTGCCACTGAGCCAAGGTATCCACCTTGCTACACCATGGTGTAGTTTGCAGTAATTTGTTGAATTGACGTCATTTATTATCTGTAAGATCACTTCTCAAGCCACTTCCTTTCTAACTTGAAGAGCACAGGGTTCTTCAGTCTCTCTTAATCCCCGATGCTTGTGGCTCGTGTCTGCACTGCCTCCACAGTTTGAATGACTCCATTATGTCTCAGTGACTCGAACTGGTCTTGGTGCTGATGGTGCAATCTGACCAGTTTTAATGTGATTTCCCCATCTTGTATTCTACATTTACTGATTTATCCAGCATTGTGTTTTGGACTTCTTGAGTGATTTATCAAATACGCTCATCTTTCTAAGAGATTTTTCACCTTGGTACCACCTACTTCACATAGTGCTTTGCACCCATTCAAAGAAATGCTATTCCCCTTAGCTGATGGTAAAGGACTAGACAACACAGATTTAAGATTTTGGGCAAGAGATACCGGGGAGGTTGTGCGGAAGAACTTTTTTACAAAGTGAGCGTGACTGACCTGGAGCTTGCTGCCTCTGAGAGTGGTGAAAGTTGAGACGATGAATGATTTCAAATTGTATGGGCACTTAAGGGAAATAAACTTACAGGGCTATGGGAATAGAGGTGGAATTGGACTGGTTTGCTCTATAGAGAGCCAGCATGGACCGAATGGCCTCCATCTGTGCTGTTATGACTCTATATTGAATTTCACTGGCCATTCATTGGTCTGGTGACTATTTTTATCCAACTCGTTTTCTCGGCCTTTGGTTGGGGCTTCACACACTTGAACTCATTCACCCCACTTGCTGGGGTTTGTATTGAGGAAAGCTCAGCTCAGTTTCTACCCCTTCACCAGTGTCATATTGTACCGGCTTCCCTAATTGAGCGCTCTAGATTTCCTAGAGTAACAGCATTGGCCAGCCTCTCACTGATATCATCATACTTGCACTATTATATAACACTGCACTCACTGATACCTAATATACTGACTCAAACACTCAAATAATAGCATACCCACTGAAGTACTCGGCAACACCTTGTATTTGTATAGCTCCTTTAACATAGTAAAATGTCCCAAGGCACTTCACAGGAGCATCATCAAATAAAATTTGACATTGATATTAGGGCAGATGACCTAAGACTTGGTCAAAGAGCTAGATTTTAAGGAGCACCTTAAAGGAAGAAAGAAAGGTGGAAAGGTTTAGGGAGGGAATTCCAGAGCTTAGGGCCTTGGCAGCTGAAGGCATGGCCACCAATGGTGGAGTAATTAAAATCGGGGATTTTAGATTTTCTTACATTTAGATTTTAGAGATACAGCACTGAAACAGGCCCTTCGGCCCACCGAGTCTGTGCCGACCATTAACCACCCATTTATACTAATCCTACACTAATCTCATATTCCTACCACATCCTCACCTGTCCCTATATTTCCCTACCACCTACCTATACTAGGGGCAATTTATAATGGCCAATTTACCTATCAACCTGCAAGTCTTTTGGCTGTGGGAGGAAACCGGAGCACCCGGAGGAAACCCACGCAGACACAGGGAGAACTTGCAAACTCCACACAGGCAGTACCCAGAATTGAACCCGGGTCGCTGGAGCTGTGAGGCTGCGGTGCTAACCACTGTGCTGCCAGAACTGGAGGAGCAGAGAGAACTTGGAGGATTGTGGGGCTGGAGGACATTACAAAGATAGTGTCATAGAATCATTTATGGCAAAGAAGGAAGCCATTTGGCCCATCGAGTCCATGCCAGCTCTCCAGGGAGATTTTCAGTCACACTCACTCAGGGAGGGGTGAGGCCATACAGGGATTTGAAAACAAGGATGAGAATTTTAAAATTGAGGCTCTGTTTAACTGGGGGTCAATGTAAGTCAGTAAGCACAGGCAATAGAGTTTTGGAAGTTTATAGAGGGTAAAATGTGGGAGATTGGTCAGATGTGCCTTGAAATAGTCAAGCCGAGAGATAATGAAGCCTTAGATGAGAGTTTCTGCAGCAGATGAACAGAGGCCATGTTGAAGTCGAGCGATGGATGGAGGTGGAAATAGTGATGGCAATGGTTGGAAGCTCATCTTGGGGTCAAATATGACACAAGATTGTGAATAATCTGGTTCAGCCTCAGACAGTTCCCAAGGATGCAGTGGAGTCAGTCGGCTGGGGAATGGAGTTTGTGGCGGGGACTGAAGACAATGGCTTTGTTCCTCCCAATATTTAGTTAGAAGAAATTTCTGCTCATTCAGGACTGAATGATGGTTAAGTTTACTCACATAATAATACTCATGATATACAATGTACTCACTGATCGCTATACTCACTCATCCAGTGTATAATACACTCACTGATATATAGTACACTCACTAAGGTAATGTATCACAGTTCACTCATTATTGTAGCTGGAGTAGGCAATTTGTCACCTTGAAACCCAGCCCATTATATTTTGACTTGCACTGTTTCAAATCATATCCATTTCAAATTTAGGTTGCATTTACTTGCGTTTTGTCCTCCCTTCTTCCCTCCTGTCCTTTACTTCCCCTTCCTCACTCCCATTTCTCCCTTTCATTCTATTTCATTGGGCGGCGCAGTGGTCAGCACCGCAGCCTCAAAGCTCCAGCGACCCGGGTTCAGTTCTGGGTACTGCCTGTGTGGAGTTTGCAAGTTCTCCCTGTGACCGCGTGGGTTTCCGCCGGGTGCTCCGGTTTCCTCCCACAGCCAAAGACTTGCAGGTTGATAGGTAAATTGGCCATTGTAAATTGCCCCTAGTGTAGGTAGGTGGTAGGAGAATGGTGGGGATGTGGTAGGGAATATGGGATTGAAATAGGATTAGTATAAATGGGTGGTTGTTGGTCGGCACAGACTTAGTGGGCCAAAGGGCCTGTTTCAGTGCTGTATCTCTCTATGACTCTATTCCCTATGACTTTGAGTTCCATAACTTCTCTTTCCCCTTCTTTATGTCTCTCACATTTCTTGTTCTCATTCTCTCTTATTTTCTGTTTCCTACTTGCTCATTTTGTTCCATCCCTTGTCTGTTTTCATATTCCTCTTTTTTCTCATTCCTCCCAATTTCTCTCCTATGTCTACCACCTGGAAGGACAAGTGCAGCAGATGCATGGAAACACCACCACTTGCAAGTTCCTCTCCAAGTCACACACCATCCCGATTTGGAACTATAATGTTGTTCCTTCACTGTCATTGGGTCAAAATCCTGGAACTCCCTTCCTAACAGCACTGTGGGTGTACCTACATCACACAGACAGCAGCAGTTAAAGAAAGCGGCTCACCACCACCTTGTCAAGGGCCATTAGGGATGGGATACAAATGCTGACTTTGCCAGCATTGACCACATCCCATGAATGACTTAAAAAATGCATTAGCCCCTCGAAGTTTGGACAATGTGACTCTTTTTGTTGTCTGGAATAATAGTATTTCAGTGCAGGGGAACAGGAGCCAGCCCAGGAGAGGGGTTGTGTCTGAGTGTGTTGGAAAGTTTGGTGTTGATGTGTCCATCGCCTATTCAATGTTTTTGTCCTTCGTAGGCTGGGACTGTGGGGCCATTAAAAATTTGAATGTCGCACGCCTGCTGAAAAAGGCAGCAGCAGCGGCTGCCCACTTCGTGTAGCTTGTGCCCTGCTGCTGAGTACCCTGACGCTGAATACTTGTAAGTGTCTTCTATTGCTGGAGTCTGGGGAGAGGATTGAGTGCTTGGGATTACACAGGTCAACAAAGAGCTGCACTTCAGGTCTCGCCACTTCCCCCTCTCGGCCACTCACTCTCGCGTCACCTTGGCAGCTCATTCTCTCCCCCGCCCACCCCCCAATCCCATCTCCACATCTGCACTGCTTCTTGGGCGGTGCGGAGTGAGTGGCCGAGGGAGGGGAAGCGTCGAGGGCGGGAGCGAGTGGCTGAGGGAGGGGAAGCGGCGAGGGCGGGAGCGAGTGGCTGAGGGAGGGGAAGCGGCGAGGGCGGGAGTGAGTGGCTGAGGGAGGGGAAGCGGCTAGGGCGGGAGCGAGTGGCTGAGGGGGGGAAACAGCGATTGAAGCAGATGTGGCGTGAGAGAGCGGGGTACTGTTCACGGGAATGTAGGCGGCAATCACGGCTATTGAGGGTTGACCATGTCATTGCGTGGTGACGTTAGCGCGAGCATTCACACATTGATACTGGCAAGCTGGCAAATGTCGGCACGCACTGATGACATTGACGATCACTCTTTGCATGCTCTGCGTTGTCAGAAGTCACCGTGAACATAAAAACTGTTGGGCGGGTTGTTACCGGTTTGGGGAAATCAGCTGAATTTCCAGTTCTTGATCACTGTCCAGTTTCCCCCCTGCTGGACTATATCTCACTGAAAGATATTATACTCGCTCATATAGTGAGAGTATGAATGTAAGCTTGCAGAGAACATAAAAACTGACTGTAAAAGCTTCTGTAGATATGTGAAGAGAAAAAGATTACTGAAGACAAATGTAGGTCCCTTACAGTCAGAAACGGGGGAATTTATATTGGAGAGTAAAGAAATAGCAGACCAGTTAAATACATACTTTGGTTCTGTCTTCACAAAGGAGGACACAAATTACCTCCCAGAAATGTTAGGGAACACAGGGTCTAGTGAAAAGGAGGAACTGTGTGAAATCAGTATTATTAGGCAAATGGTGTTGGGGAAATTGATGGGATTGAAGGCCGATAAATCGTCAGGGTCTGATAATCTACATCCCAGAGTACTTAAGGAAGTGGCCCTTGAAATAGTAGATGCATTGCTGGTCATTTTTCAAAATTCTATAGACTCTGGAACAGTTCCAATGGATTGGAGGGCAGCTAATGTAACCCCACTATTTAAAAAAGGAGGTAGAGAGAAAACAGGGAATTATAGACCGGTTAGACTGACATCAGTAGTGGGGAAAATGCTAGAGTCCGTTATAAAAGATGTAAAAGCAGAGCATTTGGAAAACAATGACAGGATCGGACAAAGTCAACATGGATTTATGAAAGGGAAATCATGCTTGACAAATCTACTGGAATGTTTTGAGGATGTAACTAGTAGAATAGATAAGGGCGAACCAGTGGATGTGGTGTATTTGGACTTTCAGAAGGCTTTCGATAAGGTTCCACATAAGAGATAAGCATGCAAAATTAAAGCACATGGGATTGTGGGTAAGGTACTGACATGGATTGAGAATTGTTTGACAGACAGGAAACAAAGAGTAGGAATAAACAGGTCTTTTTCCGAGTGGCAGGCAGTGACTAGTGGGGTACCACAGGGATCAGTGCTAGGACCCCAGCTATTCACAATATATATTCATGATATAGATGAGGGAATTAAATGTAATATTACAAAGTTTGCAGATGACACAAAGCTGGGTGGGAGTGGGAGCTGTGAGGAGGATGCAGAGAAGCTCCAGTGTGATTTGGACAGGTTGAGTGAGTGGGAAAATACATGGCAGATGAAGTATAATGTAAATAAATGTGAGGTTATCCACTTTGGTAGCAAAAACAGAAAGGCAGTTTATTATCTGAATGGTGACAGATTGGGAAAGGGGAGGTGCAGAGAGACCTGGGTGTCCTTGTGCACCAGTTGCTGAAAGTAAGCATGCAGGTGCAGCAAATGATATGTTGGCCTTCATAGCGAGAGGATTCGAGTACAGGAGCAAGGATGTCTTGCTGCAATTATACAAGGCTTTGGTGAGACCACATCTGGAATATATTGTGCAGTTTTGGTCTCCTTATCTAAGGAAGGATGTTCTTTCTATGGAGGGAGTGCAGCGAATGTTCACTAGACTGATTCCTGGGAAGGCAGGACTGACATATGAAGAGAGATTGGGTCGATTAGGCTTGTATTCGCTAGAGTTTAGAAGAATGAGAGGGGATCTCATAGAAACCTACAAAATTCGAACAGGACTGGACAGATGAGATACAGGAAGGATGTTCCCAATGGCAGGGGAGTCCAGGACCAGGGGTCACAGTCTAATGATAAGGGGTAAGCCATTTAGGTCTGAGATGAGGAGAGATTTCTTCACCCAGAGAGTGGTGAATCTGTGGAATTCTCCACCAGGTAAAGCAGTTGTGGCAAAATCATTAAATATATTCAAGAAAGAGTTAGATATAATTCTTTGGTCTAAAGGGATCAAGGGATATGGGGAGAAAGCGGGAACAGGTTACTGAATTTGGATGATCAGCCATGAGCGTATTGAATGGCCTACTACTATTTTTCTATGGTCTATAAGACACTCAGTGAGTGTATGTAAATAGATGTCAGGCAAGGACAGGATTGAGTTCAGATGCATTGCCTCTCAAAGTCAAATAACCTATCAACATTTACAACTTAGTCCTCTCACTTCTTGTAAACACAGCACGCTTGGTAACTGTAGACGGTTCTCACTCCAAGAAGAATGTGCATGCCATAACTGTAAACATTTCTCCCGGGAACAGAGGGCACGCCATAACTGTAAACATTTCTCACTCCCGGGAACAGAGAGGACGCCATTACTGGAAACATTTCTCACTCCCCGGAACAGAGGGCACACCATAACGGTAAACATTTCTCACTCCCCGGAACAGAGGGCACACCATAACTGTAAATGTTTCTCACTCCCCGGAACAGAGGGCACACCATAACTGTCAACATTTCTCACTCCCTGGAACAGAGCGCACGCCATAACTGTAAACATTTCTCACTCCCTGGAACAGAGGGCACGCCATAACTGTAAACATTTCTCACTCCCTGGAACAGAGGGCACACCATAACTGTAAACATTTCTCACTCCCTGGAACAGAGGGCACGCCATAACTGTAAACATTTCTCACTCCCTGGAACAGAGGGCACACCATAACTGTAAACATTTCTCACTCCCTGGAACAGAGGGCACACCATAACTGTAAACATTTCTCACTCCCTGGAACAGAGGGCACGCCATAACTGTAAACATTTCTCACTCCCTGGAACAGAGGGCACGCCATAACTGTAAACATTTCTCACTCCCCGGAACAGAGGGCACGCCATAACTGTAAACATTTCTCACTCCCTGTGCAGGAACAGAGGGCACACCATAACTGTAAACATTTCTCACTCCCCGGAACAGAGGGCACGCCATAACTGTAAACATTTCTCACTCCCTGGAACAGAGGGCACACCATAACTGTAAACATTTCTCACTCCCCGGAACAGAGGGCACGCCATAACTGTAAACATTTCTCACTCCCTGTGCAGGAACAGAGGGCACACCATAACTGTAAACATTTCTCACTCCCCGGAACAGAGGGCACACCATAACTGTAAACATTTCTCACTCCCCGGAACAGAGGGCACACCATAACGGTAAACATTTCTCACTCCCTGTGCAGGAACAGAGGGCACACCATAACTGTAAACATTTCTCACTCCCTGTGCAGGAACAGAGGGCACGCCATAACTGTAAACATTTCTCACTCCCCGGAACAGAGGGCACACCATAACTGTAAACATTTCTCACTCCCCGGAACAGAGGGCACGCCATAACTGTAAACATTTCTCACTCCCTGTGCAGGAACAGAGGGCACGCCATAACTGTAAACATTTCTCACTCCCAGGAACAGAGGGCATGCCATAACTGTAAACATTTCTCACTCCCCGGAACAGAGGGCATGCCATAACTGTAAACATTTCTCACTCCCAGGAACAGAGGGCATGCCATAACTGTAAACATTTCTCACTCCCTGTGCAGGAACAGAGGGCACACCATAACTGTAAACATTTCTCACTCCCTGTGCAGGAACAGAGGGCGCGCCATAACTGTAAACATTTCTCACTCCCTATGGAGGAACAGAGGGCACACCATAAGTGTAAACATTTCTCACTTCCTGTGCAGGAACAGAGGGCACACCATAACTGTAAACATTTCTCACTCCCAGGAACAGAGGGCATGCCATAACTGTAAACATTTCTCACTCCCCGGAACAGAGGGCACACCATAACTGTAAACATTTCTCACTCCCCGGAACAGAGGGCATGCCATAACTGTAAACATTTCTCACTCCCAGGAACAGAGGGCATGCCATAACTGTAAACATTTCTCACTCCCTGTGCAGGAACAGAGGGCACACCATAACTGTAAACATTTCTCACTCCCTGTGCAGGAACAGAGGGCGCGCCATAACTGTAAACATTTCTCACTCCCTATGGAGGAACAGAGGGCACACCATAAGTGTAAACATTTCTCACTTCCTGTGCAGGAACAGAGGGCACACCATAACTGTAAACATTTCTCACTTCCTGTGCAGGAACAGAGGGCGCGCCATAACTGTAAACATTTCTCACTCCCTATGGAGGAACAGAGGGCACGCCATAACTGTAAACATTTCTCACTCCCCGGAACAGACGGCACACCATAACTGTAAACATTTCTCACTCCCCGGAACAGAGGGCACGCCATAACTGTAAACATTTCTCACTCCCTGTGCTGGAACAGATGGCACGCCATAACTGTAAACATTTCTCACTCCCCGGAACAGAGGGCACACCATAACTGTAAACATTTCTCACTCCCCAGAACAGAGGGCACACCATAACTGTAAACATTTCTCACTCCCCGGAACAGAGGGTACGCCATAACTGTAAACATTTCTCACTCCCTGTGCAGGAACAGAGGGCACACCATAACTGTAAACATTTCTCACTCCCCGGAACAGAGGGCACACCATAACTGTAAACATTTCTCACTCCCCAGAACAGAGGGCACACCATAACTGTAAACATTTCTCACTCCCCGGAACAGAGGGTACGCCATAACTGTAAACATTTCTCAATCCCTATGGAGGAACAGAGGGCACGCCATAAGTGTAAACATTTCTCACCCCCCCCAAGAACAGAGGTCATGCCAGTAACCTCAAACGTTTCTCACCGCTGAGAATGGACCACACTTGGTAACAACAGGCTGTTCTCACTCCGTGAACAGGGCGCACCCAGTCACCATAGATATTCCTCACTCCATTAGAACAGAGCGTAGTCGGCAATGGCAGATGTTTCTCCTATCCCTAAGGACTAGGAGCACTTCGCAACTGTAGATTTATCTCCCCCTCCCGAGAACAGAGCATAATTGCTAAGCACGGAGAAGATGGCAACAGAGAGCGGTGGAGAAACTCGAAATAGTTGAGGGATCAGGGATTTGGTAGAGATGGGAATAGGAGACTTGCTTTGCACTTATTATGGGGAACAACTTATTATGGCTAACCAACTAAATGCATGCTTTGGTTCTGTTTTCACAAAGGAGGAGACAAATATCAGACTAGAAATGTTGGGGAACACAGGGCTTAGTAAGAGCGAGGAACTGAAGGAAATCAATATTACTAGAGAAATTGTGTTGGGGAAATTGATGGGATTGAAGGCCGATAAATCCCCAGGGCCTTGGCATCTTAGAGTACTTAAGGAAGTGACACTAGAAATTGTGGATACATTGGTGGTCATCTTCCAAGATTCTATAGATTCTGGAACAGTTCCTACAGATTGGAGGGTAGCTACTGTAACCCCACTATTTTAAAAGGGAGTTCGAGAGAAAGCAGGGAATTATAGACCTGTCAGCCTGACGTCGGTAGTGGGGAAAATTCTAGAGTCCATTATCAAAGATTTTGTAGCAGAGCACTTCAAGAACAGTGGTAGAATCGGGCAGAGTCAGCATGGATTTACGAAAGGGAAATCATGCTTGACAAATCTACTAGAATTCTTCGAGGATGTAACTAGTAGAGTTGATGAGGGGGAGCCAGTGGATGTGGTTTATTTGGGCTTTCAGAACGCTTTCGACAAAGTGCCACATAAGAGTTTAGCATCTAAAATTAAAGCGCATGGGATTGGGGGTAGTGTATTGCGATGGATAGAAAATTGGTTGGCAGACAGGAAACAAAGAGTAGGGATAAATGGGTCTTTTTCCGAATGGCAGGCAGTGACTAGTGGGGTACCGCAGGGATCGGTGCTAGGAATCCAGCTATTCACAATATATATTAATGATTTAGATGAAGGAACTAAATGTAATATCTCCAAATTTGCAGATGACAAAACTGGGTGGGAGGGTGAATTGCGAGGAGGATGCAGAGAGGCTTCAGGGTGATTTGGACAAGTTGAGTGAGTGGGCTAATGCATGGCAGATGCAGTATAATGTAGATAAATGTGAGGTTATCCACTTTGGTAGCAAAAACAGGAAGGCAGATTATTATCTGAACGGCTATAAACTGAGAGAGGGGAATATGCAGCGAGACCTGGGTGTTCTCGTACACCAGTCGCTGAAGGTAAGCATGCAGGTGCAACGGGTGGTAAAGAAGGCAAATGGTATGTTGGCCTTCAAAGCGAGAGGATTCGAGTACAGGAGCAGGGATGTTTTGCTGCAATTATAGAGGGCCTTGGTGAGGCCACATCTGAAATATTGTGTGCAGTTTTGGTCTCCTTATCTGAGGAAAGATGTTCTTGCTATAGAGGGAGTGCAGCGAAGGTTTACCAGACTGATTCCCGGGATGGCGGGACTGACGTATGAGGAGAGATTGAGTCGGTTAGGATTGTATTCGTTGGTGTTCAGAAGAGTGAGGGGGAATCTCAGAGAAACCTATAAAATTCTAACAGGACTTGACAGGGTAGATGCAGGAAGGATTTTCCCGATGGTGGGGGAGTCCAGAACTAGGGGTCACAGTCTCAGGATACGGGGTAAACCTTTCAGGTCTGAGATGAGGAGAAATTTCTTCACCCAGAGGGTGGTGAGCCTGTGGAATTTGCTACCACAGAAAGCAGTTGAGGCCAAAGCATTGTATGTTTTCAAGAAGGAGTTACATACAGCTCTTGGGTCTAAAGTGATCAAAGGGTATGGGGCGAAAGTGAGAACAGGCTACTGAGTTGGATGATCAGCCATGATCATAGTGAATGGCGGAGCAGGCTCAAAGGGCCGAATGGCCTACTCCTGCTCTGATTTTCTATGTTTCTAATCCAGGCTGACATTTCAGTGCAGTACTGAGGGATTGCTGCTCTGTCTGAGGTGCCACCTTTCAGATGAGACGTTAACCTGAGCCCTGTCTGCCCTGGCAGGTAGGTGCAAAAGATGCCATGTCAGTATTTCAAAGAGTAGCAGGGAGTTCTTCCTGCTGTCCTGGCATGTATTTATCCCTCAGTCAACATCACAAAACAGTCTATCTGGTCATTGACTCATTGCTATCTGTGGGATCTTGCTGTGCACAAATTGGCTGTCACATTTCCTACATAGTGACGACACTTCAAAAGTGCACAATTGGATGTAGAGTGCCTTAGGACATCCTGAGGTTGTGAAAGGTGCTGTATAAATGCAAGTTCTTTCTACCTTTTCAATTCTCTTTCTTTTCAATATTGTAAATTGTTGTCTGACCTCAGGCACTGTCGCACAGCCATTCAAAATCACTGTCAGCATCTTCATCCTGGAAAAAAACACATCCTTAACATTCTGTCCTCAGTCACTATCATCACACCTCCAACCTCCCTCTTTTCTGCACTGTCAATCAATGTGTTGCTGTCTCTCAGATCCATGCTTTTCTCTCCCACAGCTCCCTGCTTGAATCTTCACTACCAGAAGGAAGGTTTAGCTAGATATGGAACAACGGCTTACACAGATCCATTTATATAGCACATTGTAACATCTCAGAAAAGTCGCTAAGTTTGTCAGACACCATGCCTTACAGATTTTATGCAAGGAAAGGTGGCAGCCATTTGCACCCAGCAGGAGACCATTTGATCTTTATGGTGGTCCTGATTGGTATAAAACATTTCTGAGATTCTGTGAGCATCAGTGTTCTTTAAATAGCACCAGAGGATCACAGACAGCCTTTGGGACAAGCAGTAATTTTAAAAGTAGGTCTCAGCATAACCTGAAGTCAGCAGTCCTTGTAAAATTGCTGCCTCCTCCTGGTAACTGAATCTTATTCATCAGAGAGGGGAGGGTCTGGAGTTATTGGTGTAAATTATCTCTGATTGGAGAGGGGAGGGTCTGGATTTATTCATATAAATTATCTCAGTGATCGGAGAGGGGAGGGTCTGGATTTATTCATATAAATTATCTCAGTGATCGGAGAGGGGAGGGTCTGGAGTTATTGGTGTAAATTATCTCTGATTGGAGAGGGGAGGGTCTGGATTTATTCATATAAATTATCTCAGTGATCGGAGAGGGGAGGGTCTGGAGTTATTGGTGTAAATTATCTCATTGATCAGAGAGGGGAGGGTCTGGAGTTATTCATGTAAATTATCTCATTGATCGGAGAGGGGAGGGTCTGGAGTTATTGGTGTAAATTATCTCTGATCGGAGAGGGGAGGGTCTGCAGTTATTGGTGTAAATTATCTCATTGATCGGAGAGGGGAGGGTCTGGAGTTATTGGTGTAAATTATCTCAGTGATCAGAGAGGGGAGGGTCTGGAGTTATTGGTGTAAATTATCTCTGATCGGAGAGGGGAGGGTCTGCAGTTATTGGTGTAAATTATCTCAGTGATCAGAGAGGGGAGGGTCTGGAGTTATTGGTGTAAATTATCTCTGATCGGAGAGGGGAGGGTCTGCAGTTATTGGTGTAAATTATCTCAGTGATCAGAGAGGGGAGGGTCTGGAGTTATTGGTGTAAATTATCTCAGTGATCGGAGAGGGAAGGGTCTGGAGTTATTGGTGTAAATTATCTCAGTGATCAGAGAGGGGAGGGTCTGGAGTTATTGGTGTAAATTATCTCAGTGATCAGAGAGGGGAGGGTCTGGAGTTATTGGTGTAAATTATCTCAGTGATCAGAGAGGGGAGGGTCTGGAGTTATTGGTGTAAATTATCTCAGTGATCAGAGAGGGGAGGGTCTGGAGTTATTGGTGTAAATTATCTCAGTGATCAGAGAGGGGAGGGTCTGGAGTTATTGGTGTAAATTATCTCTGATCGGAGAGGGGAGGGTCTGGAGTTATTGGTGTAAATTATCTCAGTGATCGGGGAGGGGAGGGTCTGCAGTTATTTGTGTAAATTATCTCAGTGATCAGAGAGGGGAGGGTCTGGAGTTATTGGTGTAAATTATCTCAGTGATCGGGGAGGGGAGGGTCTGCAGTTATTGGTGTAAATTATCTCAGTGATCAGAGAGGGAAGGGTCTGGAGTTATTGGTGTAAATTATCTCAGTGATCAGAGAGGGGAGGGTCTGCAGTTATTGGTGTAAATTATCTCAGTGATCAGAGAGGGGAGGGTCTGCAGTTATTGGTGTAAATTATCTCAGTGATCAGAGAGGGAAGGGTCTGGAGTTATTGGTGTAAATTATCTCAGTGATTGGAGAGGGGAGGGTCTGCAGTTATTGGTGTAAATTATCTCAGTGATCAGAGAGGGGAGGGTCTGCAGTTATTGGTGTAAATTATCTCAGTGATCGGAGAGGGGAGGGTCTGCAGTTATTGGTGTAAATTATCTCAGTGATCAGAGAGGGGAGGGTCTGCAGTTATTGGTGTAAATTATCTCAGTGATCGGAGAGGGGAGGGTCTGGAGTTATTGGTGTAAATTATCTCTGATCAGAGAGGGAAGGGTCTGGAGTTATTGGTGTAAATTATCTCTGATCAGAGAGGGAAGGGTCTGGAGTTATTCATGTAAATTATCTCAGTGATCGGAGAGGGGAGGGTCTGGAGTTATTCGTGTAAATTATCTCAGTGATCAGAGAGGGCTAGACCTGCGTTATTGATGTAACTGAGTTTGTTATTGCTGAGAGTGAGTGGTGGTTGAAGTTTCCACAATTGTTGATTTTCTCCATGTGTTAAGTGAGTTTCTGAAGCACTTTGGTGCACGTACCAAACCTCAACATACAGGCTGAGGCATGTCACTTCCTGGACTGTAGCTGTTGTAATATTGCACTGTGGATCAGGCCCCTGAATCTCCACACCAGCAGCTTCAAGTGTCCCCGTGCTTTCTGATCTCACTGTGGGGGCACCATCAAACGTTCGGCCCTGCCTGTAGATACGCTATACAGATGCCAGTGTTGTGTCACACCTGCAGTCAGTCGGTGGAGGTATTGACCCACTTGCCATTCCTTCCATTGAAATGTGAATTGATGGGGAACAGAGGTTGGCGGTGATGGTCGAACTGAAGCGTGATGTTCTTCGATTGTTAACTGAAGCTTTTCACACCTTCCACCCTCTGTATTCTTGAGCTCCTCCAAACCTGTGCTGCCCATGCCCTATCTCACATTCAGTCCTATTCACCCTTCGCACCTGTGATCGCTGGTCTACAGTGGCTCGCAGACTGACAACACCTCGATTTTAAAATTCTCACCCTTGTTTTCAAATCCCTTCATTGCCTCATCCCTCACTATCTCTAACCTTCTGTATCCCTGCAACACTCTGAGATCTCTGCACTCCTCCAATTCTGGCCTTTGCCCCTGTCTTCATCACTCCACCATTGGTGGCTGTGCCATCAGCTGCCTGGGCCCTAAGCTTTGGCATTCCCTTCCTAAACCTCTTTGCCTCACCATCTCTTCCTCCTCCTTTAAGTTGCTCTTTGAAACCTACCTCTTAGGCTGTTGTGTGCTGCTGGATTTATTTTTAAAGGGGCAAGAAAAATACCAGAAGATAAAAATATTGAGACCAGTTGAGGCCGCTCAGCTGACACTGCCATTGTTTCACTGTAAACATGCATCATTAGTGGATCAGAGTCTTTCACTTCCAGAACCTCATGTCTCAAAATCTTGAGAGGTTTTGAGGCATTAAACAGTGAAACATTATCCCCACTGGTTGGTGAATCAGTAACAAGACTGCTGCTAGGAAGGGTTGGGAGGAGGCTCATGTGAACCATCGATGTCACTGTAGGCCATTTGGATTGAATGGCCTGTTTCTATGTTGTACAGTCTCTGTAATTCTGACTGAGAATGTCACTAGGAACATGAAGGGGAAACTTAAAAGGATTTTTTTTCACACAGTGGGTTATGCTTCACCATAGGTGGCTATTGATGCAGACACTATAACATCGTTTGAAAGTGGGCGAAGTACTTGAAAAGGAAGCATCTCAGAAGGTACAGCGAAAGGGCAGTAAAATCAGCGGATGGCCCCAGTTCAGCCTCAGCCTGTCAGCACAGGCACGATGGGCTGAGTGGTGGCCCCATGCTGCCATTTGTATGGCTCTTGGGCCTCAGAGAAAGGAAACTTATGAGGCAGCTATCAAATTTTTTTTGTGTTTTTGACATCAAGCTTGTCCTATCGGCAGCACGTGACTCAATGAGCTGAGATTGGAACGAGCTGGTCCAGTTTGGGCTGCAATGCAGGAGCATCCTGCGTTATAAAATTGTTCTGAATCTGTAACAGATCATGTCATCTGTGAGCCTGCAGTCTGTGCTTACTGTATAGAGAGACGATGATGCTGATTTGGGACCAGGAAAAACTGACTTCTGTGGAAACAGGGCTAGTTTACAGCTTGTCGAAACTAAACTGGGAGTAGATTAGTTTCCAGGCCAGCCTGTACTGTTCACTTGTTGCTGGTATTTCCTGTTACGCAATCGTGAGATGTTTCACACAAGCACTGTGTCACTGCCTGAGAAGGATGAGTTGGCATTTTTTTGATAAGGAAGTTCCCTGCTTTTTTTGTTGCTTCCTTGTTTAAGTTGGTCTTTGTTGATTGTTGCTGCAGCGAAGTGAAGTTGTTGCAGGGCACGGAGAAGCCTTTGTGTCTTGTGCACTGTTTTAACAGAGGAGTGAAAAGTTTCCAACTGTACCACTACGATAGATCCTCAGAGCAGCAGGGAGCAGTGAAAATCTATGTAGTGTTCATGGTTACAGCTGTCTGAGGAGGCTGACCTTCAGTTGCGAGCACATACAAGGTAATGTGGGTGTTAATCTGGGTTGAGCCTGAGTCTGTCAACTCTCTGAACTTCCCTCATTACTCCTGCCTAATCTGGTTTCCCTGTGGTTTCTGTAAAAGTGGGTTGACCACTACCGTCAGACAGGGTGCTGGTTCCTTCAAGTCTGTGAGACTGCCTGGCTCTGCCACATGTTTGTGCTCACTATCTAAAGAGAAAAACATTTGCAGGGCTACAGGGAAAAGGCAAGAGAATGGGACTAGGTGAGTTGTTTTTGCAGAGACAGGCCGAATGTACTATAACAATTCTATGATTCTAGATCCAGGAGTGTTTGTATCCTATGTGATGGAGTTGAAATGCTGACTCTTTTTACAGATCACTGGTGCTTTGCTGATGTGCGTTGTTCCCGGGAGGATGGGTTAGTGGCGAGGTTAAGACTCCAGATGAGAGGAGTAGCTGCAGACAGTGGTCTCAGGTAAGTCTGGATTGCACATTGTGACATTGTGGTTTGTGCCAGCTAAAAGTTACTGTGGAGCCAGTTGCATCACTGGAGGTGGACTAGGAGGGATGAGGGGGCATAGCTGGCGTTTGAATGTTTGTAGCTCATGAAATTAATTGAAAAGCTCACAAATGAATATCTCCCCACCATGATATCAGTAATGAATATGTCCCCACCATAAACCCAATATCTAATGTCTCCCCACCATAATCTGAAACAAAACCTCGGTCAGGGAGGGTGGTTCTGAGGAGGAGAACTGGATTTAATAATTTGTAGGTATTCTGAAAGGATGAAGAAGAAAGGGGAGGATGGGTTATCTGTTCTATTTGGGGAGCACATAATGGCAGTAGAAAAGAGGAATACAACTATCATTAAGATAGAAACAGAATCCATATGGATTGAGATAAAGAAAACAAGGGATCGATCGTGCTAATAGGAGTATACTACAGACCACCTGGTAGTGGAAGGGAAGTGAAGGAATAAATGTGTAACCAAATCAATGAAATCACTAAAAGACATAGATGGGAGATGGGAGAAAAACTGGCCAGAAGAGTTAGGTAAAGAGGGAAAAGGTTTTTACATTGTGTACAGGACTCTGCAAGCATGTAAAAAGCCCAACAAGAGAGCAATCACTGCTGGATCTAGCAATGGGAAATGAAACAGAGCATGTAAGAGAAGTAAGCATAAAGGAATATCTAGGCAACAACATTCACAATACAATAGGGTTTAAAATAATGACTGACAGCGGCGTAGGTAAGACAAAGACCAAGGTAATGGATTGGAAAAAATTTAATTTTATGGGGATGAGAATGGAACAAGGGAAGGTAAACTAGAAGAAAAATTGACAGAAAGGACAGCAGTGAGAAATATTTAAAACAATGATCAATAGAGTTCAGGAGAAATATTCTTTGGGCCTCCTTATCTCGAGAGACAATGGATACGCGCCTGGAGGTGGTCAGTGGTTTGTGAAGCAGCGCCTGGAGTGGCTATAAAGGCCAATTCTGGAGTGACAGGCTCTTCCACAGGTGCTGCAGAGAAATTTGTTTGTTGGGGCTGTTGCACAGTTGGCTCTCCCCTTGCGCCTCTGTCTTTTTTCCTGCCAACTACTAAGTCTCTTCGACTCGCCACAATTTAGCCCTGTCTTTATGGCTGCCCATAAGGGAAGGTAAACTAGAAGAAAAATTGACAGAAAGGACAGCAGTGAGAAATATTTAAAACAATGATCAATAGAGTTCAGGAGAAATATATCCCACTAAAAAGTAAGAACAAATGAACCAATGATGCAACACCAGGATGAATAAAAAGATAGTCAAAACTGAAACTAAAGGAAAAGACATTCACTAAGTACATAGACAATAAAGGAGAGGATGGCCAAAGGGAGTTCGAGAAGATTAGGAAAGAAGTCAAAAAACAATTCGGAAAGCCAAGCAGAACCATGATATTAAATTATCGAGGAATATAAAAACAAATGGTAAAGTATTCTTCTTTCTTTCTTTCTTCTTTTGGGCCTCCTTATCTCGAGAGACAATGGATACGCGCCTGGAGGTGGTCAGTGGTTTGTGAAGCAGCGCCTGGAGTGGCTATAAAGGCCAATTCTGGAGTGACAGGCTCTTCCACAGGTGCTGCAGAGAAATTTGTTTGTCGGGGCTGTTGCACAGTTGGCTCTCCCCTTGCGCCTCTGACTTTTTTCCTGCCAACTACTAAGTCTCTTCGACTCGCCACAATTTAGCCCTGTCTTTATGGCTGCCCGCCAGCTCTGGCGAATGCTGGCAACTGACTCCCACGACTTGTGATCAATGTCACACGATTTCATGTCGCGTTTGCAGACGTCTTTATAACGGAGACATGGACGGCCGGTGGGTCTGATACCAGTGGCGAGCTCGCTGTACAATGTGTCTTTGGGGATCCTGCCATCTTCCATGCGGCTCACATGGCCAAGCCATCTCAAGCGCCGCTGACTCAGTAGTGTGTATAAGCTGGGGGTGTTGGCCGCTTCAAGGACTTCTGTGTTGGAGATATAGTCCTGCCACCTGATGCCAAGTATTCTCCGAAGGCAGCGAAGATGGAATGAATTGAGACGTCGCTCTTGGCTGGCATACGTTGTCCAGGCCTCGCTGCCGTAGAGCAAGGTACTGAGGACACAGGCCTGATACACTCGGACTTTTGTGTTCCGTGTCAGTGCGCCATTTTCCCACACTCTCTTGGCCAGTCTGGACATAGCAGTGGAAGCCTTACCCATGCGCTTGTTGATTTCTGCATCTAGAGACAGGTTACTGGTGATAGTTGAGCCTAGGTAGGTGAACTCTTGAACCACTTCCAGAGCGTGGTCGCCAATATTGATGGATGGAGCATTTCTGACATCCTGCCCCATGATGTTCGTTTTCTTGAGGCTGATGGTTAGGCCAAATTCATTGCAGGCAGACGCAAACCTGTCGATGAGACTCTGCAGGCACTCTTCAGTGTGAGATGTTAAAGCAGCATCGTCAGCAAAGAGGAGTTCTCTGATGAGGACTTTCCGTACTTTGGACTTCGCTCTTAGACGGGCAAGGTTGAACAACCTGCCCCCTGATCTTGTGTGGAGGAAAATTTCTTCTTCAGAGGATTTGAACGCATGTGAAAGCAGCAGGGAGAAGAAAATCCCAAAAAGTGTGGGTGCGAGAACACAGCCCTGTTTCACACCACTCAGGATAGGAAAGGGCTCTGATGAGGAGCCACCATGTTGAATTGTGCCTTTCATATTGTCATGGAATGAGGTGATTACACTGAGTAGCTTTGGTGGACATCTGATCTTTTCTAGTAGTCTGAAGAGACCACGTCTGCTGACGAGGTCAAAGGCTTTGGTGAGATCAATGAAAGCAATGTAGAGGGGCATCTGTTGTTCACGGCATTTCTCCTGTATCTGACGAAGGGAGAACAGCATGTCAATGGTCGATCTCTCTGCACGAAAGTCACACTGTGCCTCAGGGTAGACGCGCTCGGCCAGCTTCTGGAGCCTGTTCAGAGCGACTCGAGCAAAGACTTTCCCCACTATGCTGAGCAGGGAGATTCCACGGTAGTTGTTGCAGTCACCGCGGTCACCTTTGTTTTTATAGAGGGTGATGATGTTGGCATCGCGCATGTCCTGGGGTACTGCTCCCTCGTCCCAGCACAGGCATAGCAGTTCATGTAGTGCTGAGAGTATAGCAGGCTTGGCACTCTTGATTATTTCAGGGGTAATGCTGTCCTTCCCAGGGGCTTTTCCGCTGGCTAGGGAATCAATGGCATCACTGAGTTCCGATTTGGTTGGCTGTATGTCCAGCTCATCCATGACTGGTAGAGGCTGGGCTGCATTGAGGGCAGTCTCAGTGACAGCATTCTCCCTGGAGTACAGTTCTAGGTAGTGCTCAACCCAGCGGTCCATCTGTTTGCGTTGTTCAGTGATTATGTCCCCCGATTTTGATTTGAGGGGGGCGATCTTCTTGATGGTTGGCCCAAGAGCTCTCTTCATGCCATCATACATTCCTCTGATGTTTCCGGTGTCTGAGGCCAGCTGAATATGACTGCATAGGTGTTGCCAGTAGTCGTTTGCGCAACGCCTAGCTGTTCTTTGTGCAGTACTTCTGGCTGCTTTAAGTGCTGCGGATGTTAAATCGCTGGGGGCTTTCTTGTAGTTCAACAGTGCAATGCGCTTAGCGGCTATGACAGGTTCCAGCTCTTCATTATGAGATTGAAACCAGTCTGCATTTCTCTTCGCACTTTTGCTGTAGGTGGTCAAAGCTGACTCATAGATGGCGTCTCTGATGTGGGCCCACTTGGTCTCAGCATCCCCTGTGGGAGTGTTTTGAAGGGCTGTTACAAGTGAATTTAGAAATTTTTGTAACAGCTGTGGGTGAGAAATTCTGCTCGTGTTGATGCGCGGGTGGCCCTTCTGCTTGGAATGATGCAACTTCTTTGGTCTGAGTCTAACCTTGCTGCACACCAGGGAGTGGTCGGTGTCGCAGTCCGCACTGTGGAAGCTGCGTGTGATTTGAACACTGTTTAAGGCCTTGTGACAATGAGGTCCAGCTGGTGCCAACGACGTGATCTTGGGTGCCTCCATGAAACCTGGTGACAGGGTTTAGTGTGAAAGAACGAGTTGGTGATGCAGAGGTTATGATAGGTACACAACTCAAGCAGTCTCTGCCCGTTCTCATTCATCCTTCCAACGCCATAGCGCCCAAGGCAGGAGGGCCATGAGTCATGGTCGGCCCCAACCCTGGCATTAAAGTCCCCCAGCAGGAATAGGTGTTCGGTGTTGGGGATGCTGCTAATGATGTTATGGAGTTGTTCATAGAACTGGTCTTTAGCTTCAGGTGGGGAGCAGAGTGTTGGAGCATAGATGCTGAGTAGGTGTACTGGACCAGAGGTGGTGAGCAGTCGGATGGGCAGTATGCGTTCCGAGCCATTTGAGGGAGGCTCTATCATGCTGAGCAAGGAGTTTCTGATGGCGAAGTCCACTCCATGCTGTCTTGGTTCTTCAGGATCCCTGCCCTGCCAGAAGAAGGTGTAGTCTTGCTCTGCTAGAGAGCCACTCGCGGGGAGGCGAGTCTCCTGAAGTGCTGCAATGTCCACATTGAATCTACTGAGCTCGTTGTTAATGATGGCGGTCTTCCGAGAATCGTTGATTTGTGTAAGGTCTTCCGACAGGCCAGGACACATAGTTCTGACGTTCCAGCTTGCAAAGCGAAGGGCTGGTACCTTCTTTCATTTTTTCATGTTGTTTGGTGCGGTGTATCAGTCCACCTTTCGGGCAATGACCCTGAGCTCCAAGCACCCATTGAAGCAGGCAGACTGTGGCGGGACAGAACCTTATTGACCGGGGGCTGCCCGGTTTGAGGCGGGCGGTAGCTGTCCAGTGAGGTGCTATGACCTCTCCCACCGACAAAGGCAACCCGTGGCGCCCAGTTTCTACACCAATTTATCTGGACTTATAACCCGTAACTGCTGCCTTCCGTGTTGTTTTAGTCGCTGTGAGGCAACTATGGAGTGACCTCTCCATGGCGCATGCCTGGGCAAATTTATGGAGGTTGAGAGTTGCCCAGTCGTCAAAACCCCCCTCTCGGCCTTTCTGGTGGGGTCCAAAGGAGTGCAGGACACGACGTTTGGCACCAGTATGGCTGCAGGAACTGCCGGAAACATGCCAAAGGTGACACATGACCGCCTACGGGGTTCCGCTCCAGATTTTCTGTTCGGGTTTACTCCCTTAGCCTTGGTCTCTCCCGAGACGTCCACAAGGCAGTGGGGTTGTTGGGGCCCCTACACAGGTGTAGGATGGTGCCGGTGGGAGGAGGGGATGCAAGGGGGAGGGGTGGTGGGGGGGGGTGCAGGGGAAGGGGGTGCGGGGTGAAGATGGCGCGAGGGGGGGCGGGCTGGGACGGGGTTGTGAAGGGGTGAGCTGAGAGGGTGGAGCAGGGAAGGGGACGGGGGTGGGGGGGGTTGGAAGGGGGGTAAAGGGGGGGGGGGAGTGGGGTGGGAAGCTGGTGCAGGTAATAAGCCATTTCCTCAGTGCCCACCATCGACGTCCGGAAAGCTCATCCACGTCCTTCGGGAGGTGAAGCATCATTTGGCAGACTTCGAGGTGATTACATTTGCTAAGGGTTTTTTTTTGCAGTGGTTTAAATAAAGGCATGCAGCATTGCCGACAGTGCGCTGCAGATGCTTTCCGAGCCATCTCCCGCGGGCGCTTTGAAGTTGCGGCCGGGGGGGGCCGTTCGTGGATTTTTTGGGTGTTCGAGGCACCTTTTCTCAGGACTTCTCTCGGGTCCCGCTGCTCCTTCTTCACCTCAATGGACTTACCGCATGCCGTGGCTGCAGACACATCTGGACTGTGAGGACAGCAGGATCGGAGATTAAAGTATCGGCAGCTGTGCTCGTCAGTTTCATCCGGATCAATTTCATTGAGAAAACAAAGAGCAGGTGTGGCTGGGGGAGGGCAGTGGGCCCAGGTAACATACACTAAACTAACTGTTAGCCTTTCGATAGGGCTAAAATGAACTGATTTAAAGAGCCAGGGGAGTTTAAACAGTTTAAGAGGGCAGATTGGGGGAGAAAACGTTAGGGATGGGAGCAGATGGCCATGGATAGAGTTGAACAGCAAGGGCGCTTCCTAGGGAGCTTCCAGCCCAGGAGCCATCTTGAATTAAGGTCCTAAAGTATTCTATAGACGCATATATAACTGAAAAATCAGGAGAGGAATAGGCCTTCTCAGGGATGTGCAGGATAAACTCATAGCTAATGACAATTAAATGGCAAAAATAACAAATAGTTAATTTGCCTCCCTATTTACTAGAGACACTAACAGGGTGAGCATGGCATTAGAAGAAATCAAAAAAGATATAACGACTTTTAAGATAGAAAGGCGGGAGATAGCTAATAAACTGATCAAACTTAGTGAAGATAAAACCCCTGGTCCAGATGGATTGCTTCCACATGTATTTAAGGAAGAGATAGCTAAGGCGTTATTACATATTAAAAAAAAAATTCATTCACTAAAGGAAGTGTCAGAGGGATAGCGGAAAGCTAATGCAATTCCTATATTTAAAAATAGCGAATAAATCCAAGGAACTATAGACTAGTTAGTTTATTGTCAGTAGTAGGAAAGATAATGGAGTCTTTATTCAAAGAATAATAGAAAATGTTACGACCACGTGGTGTGATGTGGGTGTTTCCCCTGTTCGACTCCCCACCTGACTGTAGCAAGTATATTTGTATTACAACTGACAACAGGTTTACTTGTAGGCTTTAAAAAACAGAAAGTCAATTGTTTATTGATCAATAAGTGTTCACCCAAAAATGTCGCAACTGCATCCACTCAGGCGCGCGCACACACGCACACACGCACAAAAGAAGAAACAGATAGAGAAGGGAGAGAGGTTTTTTGGGGGGCGGAAGGTTACGATAAACCTGTTGAATTCTCTTGAGAATCAAGTTCTAGATGGATGCAGGCCTGAGATGATTGTAGATTTCTCTCTCTTGATGGAAGGTTCTCTTGAAGGTGGTGGGTTACTTCCAGCTCTCACTGTTGTATACTGTATGTAGATGTCGAATTTTTTCAGCAGGGCTCTGTGCTTCCTGGCTTGGCTGGAACTCAACTTGTTATAAGTAGCTTCACCTTCTGGGTCAGTCTCTCTTTCTCTCACTCTCTGTCTGGCTGTTCTTTTTTAAGGTAAAACTGTGTCACCCCTCATCTGGTAGGAGACATTCTCCTCTCTATCCCATAGTGATTGCACAATGGCCCAGGACTTGGCTATTTCACACCTCCCTTGTTTCAGAAGAAGACATTCAATTTTGGAATGTTTTTAGCATCGGTGTAAGATGGATTACATTAACAACTTTGGGCTTTGAAGATTTGTCCTTTGTCTTTGTCAGACAGTTTTAATACACAAAAGGCCAGTGCCCTTTTCTTTGGTGGCCATTTTGGACCATTGTTCACTTTTTAAAATAAAGGACCATGATTGTTGTATCATCACACTTCCGGTGTATGTGACACCTCCCCAAAAGGGAAAAAATGAAATTCCTTGTATTTTATTTTTATGTTGTTTGCTTTTTGGGTTTAGAAAGAGGGGAAAAAAAGAAACAATAAGACAGTTTAGGGTCACACCACTTTAAACAGTCATTTCATTCACTCCATTGTACAACTCGACAGCTGGCATTGCTTTTAACAGGCATTTGAGGTTCAAGTTTATGTTTTTTTCATCATCCTTCTTTTGGATGAGGTACGATCAAAAAATTGCATTTCTTTTGTTAATGTGTTGTAAGATGGGGTTGTAGTTTCTCTCACACCAGTTTGTACAACTTTAGGAATGTTAATCTCCAGGACCATGTGATTGTTGGTAAAGCTTGTAGTATGCAAATGTCTGTTACTGCTTGTTGTGAGGTTCCCTGTATGTGCAATCTCTAACCCCTTAACTACTGATTCCACACTACGTAGCGTTAACCATTCAGGTTCTGGTACATTGATAGTTCTTATTTCTAGGATGATAGTGGGTGATGCATTGTTTTTTAGCCCCAGCAGGCATCTGGGATTTATTCCTTCCCCTTTTTCTTATTGAGTTCTGACTCTGAATTGTTGGGTTTGGTTAGTTTTGGATTTGGATCCTGATCATGTGATTCTTCAGTGGGTAGATCCATGCTGACCTCACTTTTAATTTTCTTGCGGTTTTCACAAGTGTGGTTCACTTTAGGGTCTGTTACCTTCCCTTTTGCTTCAGAAATAGGTGTTTCCCTAATCTGACCCATGTCCTCTGGGACACTACTGCTCACAGGTGGTTGTCCATCTTCCCCTACATTCCCCTGTGACACTTCGACTGGGTGAGGCATCTCCCTCACGCTTGTCTTTCCTGTTTGGGAACGTTTCTCATCCCTATTTATATCTTTCAAAAAGGTTTCAGCTAACCATATCTCGGTTGTTTTTCTCTCAGCCTTTTCGGCTTTTATCTTGGAGCCAAAAATGATTTAAAGAAGCTGTCTGGGCCCTTTTAAATTCTTCTGGCTCTGTCGCCCCCTGTGGGATATTTGGGACTTCTCCAACCCTCTGCAGTTGTACAGAGTTTTGTTTTCTCCCCTCAGTTTCTCCAGTCTCCGTGGACTGCTCTTGATCCTCTGGGTACAATACGGTGCTTCCTGCCAAGTCATTGCCCAGCAATAGGTCTACCCTCTGCATGGGTAAGCTCGGAATGATTCCAACTGTCACTGTCCCTGTGACCAATTTACTCTGTAGCTAAATTTCAGTTTAAGGGTTAGCGGACGATACAAAACTTGATAGCATTGTGAATTGTGAGGAGGATAGTGTAGAACTTCAAAGGGACATGGATGGGTTGGTGGAGTTGGCAGATGGTGCTCGGTGTGGAAGAACAAGGAGAGGCAGTATAAGTATTTTGTTATAGATCAACTTCAGCAGGAGTATTGTGTCCAATTTAGGAAAGATGTGAGGGCATTGGAGAGAGTGCAGGGAAGATTCACGGGACTGGTTCCAGGGATGAGAAACTTCAGTTATGAAGATAGATTGGAGAAGTTGGGACTGTTTTCCTTGGAGAAGAGAAGGCTGAGAGGTGATTTGATAGAGGTATTCAAAATCATGTGGGGTATGGACAGAGTAGAGAGAGAGAAACTGTTCCCACTTGTGAAAGGGTTGAGGATGAGATGTCACAGATTTAAAGTAATGAGTAAGAGAAGCTAAAGCGACATGAGGAAAAACTTTCACACTGCGACTGAATAAGGTCTGGAATGCACTGCCTGAGTGTGTGGTGGAGGCAGGTTCAATTGAAGCATTCAAAAGGGAATTCAACTGTTGTATGAAAAGGAAGAATGTGCAGGATTACAGGGAAAAGGCGAGGGAATGGCACTAAGTGAATTGCTCTTTCAGAGAGTTGGTGCGGACACGATGGGCCAAATGGCCTCCTTCTGCGCTGTAACAATTCTGTGAAATTCTAACCAAGGGAACATTCAGACATTTGCCAGTAAGCCTTTTTACTAACACCATGGTATTTGTTATGCTTTCCGGTGGCATTTCTGTCAATTTGGCTGTCAGAGTTTGAGAACAACTGGTATCCCTGGAGGATGGTTATCTCCTTGTCTGGTGCCTGGGACACAAAAGGAGTCATTTTCCTTTGTGCAGAAAATTCTGATATGTGCTGTGCTCTTGAGCTATATTAGTTAACAGGCTTATCACTTTCAAAGCCACAGACACAGGCTTGACTGCAGCGCCTCCTGCTGACTATTTTTTGGCATACCGTCAACTGGCCTGGACATGCTCAGATTTGCCACACTGGAAATATGTCAGGCAGACCCCTACTGGTTTATTCCATGGGTTTCTTCTTTTAAAAATTGAGGACTGGTCAGGTTTTCCTTCCCTGCCCTCCTTTTCTCTCGAGACGATTTCTGATTCCTCTGCATCCCTGCGATCTCTCCCTAGCTTGTACGAGTTACCAGACCCAAATTTATTTGGAGTTAGGGATTTATGTGTTAATTTATAGTTGTCGGCCATTTTAGGTGCTTCCCTTACTCTTGTGACTCTTTGTTCTTCGATGTGCGTTCTTATATTATTGCAGATGCTATTATTAAACTCTTCCAGCAACATTTTTGTTTTATTCGCTCGTGGGATGTGGGCGCGCTGGCTAGGCCTTCATTTACTGCCCGTCCCTAATTTTCCTTGAGAACATACGAATTAGGAGCAGAAGTAGGCCATTCGGCCCCTCGAGCCTGCTCCACCATTCAATAAGATCATGGCTGATATGTTTGTGTTTCGAATTCCACACTCCCATACATCCCCAATAACCTTTGATTCCCTTGCGTAACAAGAATCTATCCACCTCCGCCTTAAAAATATTCAGTGATCCTGCCTCCACCACCTTCTGAGGCAGTGAGTTTCAAAGTCGCACAACTGTCAGCGAGAAAAAAATTCTCCTCATCTCTGTCCTAAAAGGATGACCCCTAATTTGAAAACAGTGCCTCTAGTTCTGGACTCACGCACAAGAGGACACATCCTTTCCACGTCCACCTTCTCAAGACTGTTCAGGATCTTATATACTTCAATCACGTCTCCCCTCACTGTTCGAAACTCCAGTGAAAACAAGTCCAGTCTGTCCAACCTTTCCTCATAAGACAACCCACTGATTCCAGGTATCAATCTAGTAAACCACCTCTGAACCGCCTCCAAAGCATTTACATCCTTCCTTAAATAAGGAGCCCAAAACTGTACACAGTATTCGAGATGTGGTCTCACCAATGCCCTGTATAACAAGTATAACATCCTTACTTTTATCTTCAGTTCCTCTCGTATTAAAGGATAGCCTTCAATTAGCCTTCTTTATTACTTGCTGTACCTGCATACTAATTTTTTGTGACTCATACACTAGAACACCTCGGAATTCTGCAATTGTTCTCTGTTGTAAGAAATACTCTGCTTTTTTGTTCTTCCTGCCAAAGTGAACAACTTCACATTTTCCCACATTATACTCCATCAGCTGATTTTTGCCCACTCATTCAACCTATCTATATCGATCTGCAAGCTCCTTATGTCCTCTTCACAACATACTTTCCAACTTGATTTGTGTCATCTTCAAATTTAGCTACCATGCCATCGCTCCCCTCATCTAAGGTTGAGGCCCCCGCACAGACCCCTGCAGGACTCCACTCATCACATCCTGCCAATCAGAAAAGGACCCATTTATGCATGCTCCCTTTTTTTCTGCTGGCCAGCCAATTTTTTATCCATGCTAATTTGTTACCCATACACCATGAGCTCCTACTTTGCACAATAACTTTGTCAAATATCTTCTGCAAATCCAAGTACAGTACATCAACAGGCTCCCCTTTATCCACAGTGCATGTTACTCCTTCAGAGAACTCCAATAAATTGGTTAAACATGAATTCCCTTTCACAAAACCTTGCTGACTGTTCCTGATTACCTTGAGTTTTTCTAAGTGCCCAGCTATAGCCTCCTTAATGATCGATTCTAACACCTTCCCCACAACAGACATCAAGTTAACTGGCCTATAGATACCTGTTTTCTGCACCCCCCCCCCCCACTTTCTTGAATAGAGGGGTTATATTTGCTACTTTCCAGTCTGATGGAACCTTTCCAGAATCTAGCAAATTTTGAAAAATTAACACCAACGCATCTACTACCTCATTAGCCACCTCTTTTAAGACTCTAGGATGAAGTCCATCAGGACCCGGGGGCTTGTCAGCCCGCAGCTCCATCAGTTTGCTCAGTACCGCTTCCCTGGTGATTGTAATTTCACCAGGTTCCTCTCTTCCTTGCACCTCCTGATTTACAGATATTACTGGAATGTTTTTTATATCCTCTATAATGAAGACAGAAGCAAAATATTTGTTCATTTCATCTGCCATTTCCTTATTATCTACTATTAACTCCCCATTCTCACTATCTCGAGGACCAATACTCACGTTACTTACTCTTTTTTTTAAATACCTGTAGAAACTCTTGCCATCGTTTTTACATTTCTAGCTAACTTCCTCTCATACTCTAATTTCTTTTTCCTGATTAACCTTTTAGTCATTCTCTGTTGTTCTTTATATTCTGACCAATCATCTGGCTTGCCACTCATCTTTGCGCAATTATATGCTTTTTCCTTAAGTTTGATGCTTTCTTTAACTTCTTTAGTTAACCACAAATGGTGGGTCCTCCCCTTAAAAGTTTTCTTTATAATAAGAATATACTTATTCTGAGTATTCTGAAATAACCTCTTAAATGTCTGCCACTGCTTCTCTATTTATCTATCTCTTAGCCTAGTAACCCAGTTCACTTCAGCTAGCTCAGCTTTCATGCCCACATAGTTGTCCTTATTTAAGTTTAAAATACTAGTCTTAGACCCATTCAAACTGGATGTAAAATTCAATCATATTGTGATTGCTGCTACCTAGAGCTGCCTTTACTCTGAGGTCATTAATTAATCCTGTCACATTACACAATATCAAGTCTAATATAACCTGCTCTCTGGTTGGTTCCAGAACATGCTTCTCTAAGAAACTATCTCGAAAGCATTCTTATGAACTCCTCATCCAGGCTACTATTGACAATCCGATTTTTCCAGTTTATACGTAGATTAAAATCACTCATGATTATTGCCATCCCTTTATCACAAGCACCCAATATTTCTTCTTGTATACTTCGTACTACATTGTGGTTACTGTTCGGGGGCTTGTAGACCACTCCCACTAGTGACTTCTTTCCCCTACTATTCCTCATCTCCACCCAAACCGATTCTACATCCTGATCTCTTGAACCAAGGTCATCTCTAACTATTGCACCAATGCCGTCCTTGATTAACAGTGCTACCCCTCCACCTTTGCCTAGCTTCCTATTCTTCTTGAACATCATATACCCCTCAATATTGAGGACCCAATCCTTGTCATCCTGCAGCCACATCTCCGTAATGGCTATCAGATCATATTTATTTACTTCAATGTGCACTATCAGTTTGTACTTTGTTATAAATGCTATGTGCATGCAAATACAGAGCGCTGAGTTTTGTCTTTTTGATATCTTTATAACATCTAGTCTTTACTGTTGGTGTGTTCTTAGGTTTTTTTCTCTCTGTCCCTTCCTGCCATTCGCTGACCTTCATTTCCCATATTACTATTCTGCTCTCCTGCCTTGACCCTACCCATTGATTTGCTACATCTACCAAACTTGATCCCTCACCCCTCCCTTGTTTAGTTCAAAGCCCTCCCTACTTCCCTAGTTACACAGTTTGCTAGAACCCTGGTCCCAGCACGGTTCGGCTGCAGTCTATTCCAATGGTATAGCCCCCACTTTCCCCAGTACTGGTACCAGTGCCCCACAAACCGAAACCCACTTCTCCCACACCAGTCTTTGAGCCACGTATTCCTTTCACTAATCTTATGTGCCCTCTGCCAAATGGCACATGGCTCAGGTAATAATCCAGAGATTATTGCCCTTGAGGTGCTGCTCTTCAATTTGGTGCTTGGTTCCTCATACTGTCTAAGCAGAACCTCTTTCCTGTCCCTACCTATGTCATTGTTACCAACATGGACCACGCCAGCTGGAGATGTCCTGAACCCTGGCAGAGACAAGAAGATGGCGGTGAACAGCCTTCTTGAACCGCTGCAGCCCTTGGAGTGTAGGTACACCAACAGGGATTTTGACCCAGCAACAGTGAAGGAACGGCAATATAGTTCCAAGTCAGGACAGTGAATGGCTTGGAGGGGAACTTGCTGCTGATGGTGTTCCCATGCATCTGCTGCCCTTGTCCTTGTAGGTGGTAGAGGTCATGGATTTGGAAGGTTCTGTCGAAGGAGCCTTGGTGAGTTCCTGCAATGCATCTTGTATATGGTACACACTGTTGCCACTGTGCATCAGTGGTGGAGGGAATGAATGTTGAAGGTGGTGGATGGGGTGCCAATCAAGCAGGCTGCTTTGTGCTGGATGATGTCGAGCTGCTTGGGTGTTGTTGGAGCTGTACCCATCCAGGCAAGTGGAGAGTATTCCATCACACTCCTGACTTGTATCTTGCAGATGGTGGACAGGCATTGGGGAGACAGGAGGTGAGTTACTCGCCAACGAATTCCCAGCCTCTGACCTGCTCTTGTAGCCACGGCATTTATGTGGCTCCTCCAGTTCAGTTTCTGGTCAATAGTGACCCCCAGGATGCTGATAGCGGAGGATTCAGCGATGGTAACACCATTGAATGTCATGGAGAGATGGTTAGATTCTCCCTTGTTGGAGATGGTCATTGCCTGGCACTTGTGTGGCACGAATGTTACTTGCCACTTATCAGCCCAAGCCTGGATATTGTCCAGGTCCTGCTGAATTTCTACACAGACTGCTTCAGTATCTGAGGAGTTGCAAATGGTGCTGAACATTGTGCAATCAGCAGCGAACATCTGCACTTCTGACCTTATGATTGAAGAAAGATCATTGATGAAGCAGCTGAAGGTGGTTGGGCCTAAGACACTGCCCTGAGAAACTCCTGCAGTAATGCCCTGGGACTAGGATGATTGGCCTCCAACAACCACAACCATCTTCCTTTGCATTAGGTATGACTCCAACCAGCGGAGAGTTTTCCTCCTGATTCCCATTAACTCCAGTTTTGCTAGAGCTCCTTGATGCCATACTCAGTCAAATGCTGCCTTGATGTCAAGGGCAGTCACTCTCACCTCACCTCTGGAGTTCAGCTTTTTTGTCCATGTTTGGACCAAGGCTGTAGTGAGGTTAGGAGCCGGGTGTCCCTGGCGGAACCCAAACGGAGCATCAGTGAGCTGGTTATTGCTGAGCAATATCAACATCACTTCTCAAATTTTCACATGAGGGTTCTAGCTTGAGAGACCGTATTCAGCAATCAAAAGCCCTATGTTTGATTCTTTTGAGTTCAGTAAGTCTGTGTGGGTCTTTTCCGGGTGGGTCGGAATTTCTGTCTATATGCTTCCAGTACCAGCTTATATGCATTTAGAATTGCATTTGTAATTTGTTTATAGTCAGATGATCTTTCTTTGATAGCAGGGAAAAAACTTCCTGAGCCCTGCCCATGAACACGCCTTGGAAGAGGTGAGTCCAAAATTCTTTTGGCCATTTTAGCCAATATCAAATAAAGGAAAATATGACTCAGCCTCCTCCTCATTAAATTTTAGCACTAGTCTTGAGTGTCTCAGCGCATCAGAGTTTTGCTCCGAATTGGGATAAGGTTTGAGGGGCATTTTCATTTTGGGTTTGTAGCCTCTGTAACTCAAACCTTCTTGCTGCTTCCTCTGTTTGCAGCTCCTTTTGAAACTCTTTTCTCTTTTTCCTTTTGAAGCTGAAACTCTCTTCCTTTTTCATCTGTTCCTGGATTCTAACTAAAATTATTTTTTCAGACTCTGTTTCTAGGCTTTCTTCTTCTAGTTCAGGGGTAAGTTTAAAATGGTTGGCTAGACTTTTCACCAGTTCAGGTTTCTTTGCTTTTTGTCTAAAAATGATTCCCGCCTCTGTAGCTATGCTTTTTAAATCTTCAATACTTAATTTGTTTAAATCATGGGAAGTCTCTCCCTGCTCTACAAACTCCTTAGCATTAAATGTGGCCATCTGTTTTGTTTCTAGCACCATGGAGAAAAAACAGAAGAATACAAGAAAACATGTTTGTTTATTTTTCCACAATTTTAGAGGTCAGTTTTCCTTCTGTTTTCCAACAGCTTCATTCGTCTGCTGGCTCAAATCCCGGACGAGCCCCCAATTTGTTACAACCATATGGTGTAACATGGGTGTTTCCCGTGTTCCACTCCCCACCTGACCACAGCAAGTGGTATTTGTGTTAGAGTTTAGCCCCTTGGAGTTTTATTTTCCAAATAACCAGACAGTGACAGGTTTTCTTGTAGATTTTAAAAAACAGGAAGTCAATTGTTCATTCATCAATACGCTTTAACCCAAAATTGTCACAACCGCATCCACTCACGCTTTCGCTTGAGCGCATGCATGCACACACAACATAAGGAGAAACAGATCGAGAAAGGAAAGAGAAACGTGGGGGAAAGGTTACGATAAACATGTTGAGTTCTCCTGAGAAGCAAGTTCGAAATGGATGCAGGCCTGAGATGATTATAGATTTCTCTCTCTTGATTGAAGGTTCTGTTGAAGATGGTAGGTTACACCTAGCTCTCACTGTTGTATACTGTCGATGTTGGATTTTTCAGCACTGTGCTTCCTGGCTTGGTTGGAACTCAAGCTGTTACAAGTAACTTCACCTTCTGGGTCAGTCTGTCTCTCGCTGTCTTTTTTTTAAGGTAAAATTGTGTCACTTCTCACCTCCTGGTAGGAGATATTCTCCTCTCTTCCCCATGGTGATTGCACAATGGCCCAGGATGTGGCTACTTCACAGCTCCTTTGTTTCAGAAGAAGACACTCAATTCTGGAATGTTTTTAGGATAGGTGTAAGTTGGGTTCCATTAACAACTTTGGGCTTTGAAGATTTGTCCTTTGTCTTTGTCAAACAGTTTTAATACACAAAAGGCCAGTGCCCTTTTCTTTGGTGGCCAATTTGGACCATTGTTCACTTTTTTAAAATTAAAGTTCATTTTTAAAAGACAAAGTCCATTTTTCATAATTCTTCAGAGAACAACCCCAGCCTATCCAATCTTTCCTCATAGCTGCATTTTACCAGTCCTGGCAACATCCTCGTAAATCTCCTCTGTACCATCGCTAGTGCAATTACATCCTTTCTGTAATGAGGAGACCAGAACTGCACACAGTACTCAATTGTGACCTAACCACAACGCTCCGAGATACCTGCGCTTATCTAATTCTGGTCTCTTGAGCATCTCCGATTTTAATCGCTCTAAGTTCTGGAATTCCCTCCCTTTTAGATGTTCCTTAAAACCTCTTTGACCAAGCTTTTCACCACCTGTCCTAATATTGCCTTTTGTGGCTCAGTTTCATACTTTGCTTTATAATGCTCCAGTGAAGTGCCTTGGGACATTTTATTACATTAAAGGTGCTATATAAATACAAGTTGTTGTTCTAACATGGGTAAGGAGGCTTAGGGTGCCTAACGCTTATTGAGGATGTGTAGCCTTTTTATCAGTTTATAGCAGACAAGATGGTGTTTTAATGCATCGGTGCAGCCTCGATGGGCCGAAGGGCCTCTTCTGCACTGTATTATTCTGTGATTCTGTGATTCTGAAGATAAGCATTGTATGTTGAAGTTGAGCCAATGGCTTTGGAAATATCTTTCTGTTATGCTTGTACCCGTCACTAAAGAACAAAGAAGTTTTAAAGTTTCCCTTAACATCCAGCCATGTGGCTTCTGAGCGACAGTTCCAGGCAATCGAAGTGTGTCCACCAGGAACTGGGGTAAAATGCCCATACCTCATTCTACTGCAGACCCTTACCGCCAGCAGAGACATACTCGGCACCTGTAAATCTGGACAAGATTAAAACCTCAATCCGACAGTGTGGAACCCATTGAACTTCCAGTAAACTTAGCTAAAGGTTGTTAATTGCAACTTTGAATAGAGGTAGTGCCATCATAAAAAGGACATTAGCCTGAGCTGAGAGTGGATGTTTTTTGTAGCAAGGTCACCATTCCCTTCAATAACTGAGTTAAAGGCACTATCTAAATGCAGCTTGTTGTTGTCGCCTTGTGGATGTTGACTGCTTCACCTCACCAATCTGCACGTGCCATCATCTGCCCTACCCTTACCGCTGCAGTGCTGAATAGATCTTGGAGTCAGGTCTCACCCACCTCCACCAGCATCATCTTCAAGTAGCTCATGTGCTTCAAACCCTACCACCTCTCACTTACAATCATCATATGGTGCCTTCCTAAGTCTCACTTTAATTTTAACACCTCCCATCCCTCCTCAGTTAGTCTCTGCTCAGCTGACCTTTCTGCTCCCCATATTGTCACTCAGTCTCACCTTTGGCACACATACATCCACCCATATCCGCAGCAATCTCCTCAACCTCTGTCTCCAAGGATTCAGTCATCAATAATACTGTCTTTGATGCTTTCCTTTCTTCCTTGCCACCGATCCTCACTGCTTTCTCCCTCCCGTTGCCCTCAGCATCCACACCCAGCCCAGTGAAAACCATGCCCCCAACTCACTCACTCTGAAACCTCGCCCAGCTCGCTTACAATCTCATTCTGAAACCACCCTGAGCTCCCTCCAAACTCACACTAAAACACACCCCCAGCTCCCTCATAAACTCATTCAAGAACCTCCCCCCGACTCCCCCCTCACAAAATCTAAAACCCCCCTCAGCTCCCTCACAACCTCTAAAACCCCCCTCAGCTCCCTCACAAACACATTCAAGAACCTCCCCTCAACTCTCTCCCTCACAAACTCTAAAGCCCCCCTCAGCTCCCTCACAAACTCTAAAAACTCCCTCACTTTCCTCTCACACTCACTCTGAAACCCCCAGCTCCCTCACAAACTTATTCAAGAACCTCCCCTCAACTCCCTCCCTCACAACTCTAAAACCCCCTTCAGCTCCCTCACAAACTCTCTCTGGAAACCCGCCCTCAGCTCCCTCATAAATTCACTCTAAAAACACCTGTACCGCCCCCCTCCCCCCCCCCCCCCCCCCCCAGGTGCACTTGTCACTACTCAGATGCCGCAACTCAACTACTCCCTCACCTTTTCTTTTAATACCCTTGTTAGTACAGAATCACTCAACCGCTCTCACTTCTGATGCTCCTGCAGAATACTTACAAGCATTACTTCTGTTCATTCGATACAATGTGATGTGACCATAATGTGAAGTCAGAAATGCTGTGACCACATCCTGCAATAAGTGATAGGTTATGACAGTATGTTGTGTTGCATAGTGCAACTATATCTTGTGTGACACTATGCAGTTTGACCATGTTACAGTATCCTGTTGTGTGACACAGTGTGACAGTAGCCTTGTGTGACAGTCGTTTGTTGTGTGACAGTGTGATTGTCCCACGTATGACAGTATGACAGACCCCTGTTGTGTGACAGTCCCCTGCTGTGTGACACAATGTGACCAGTCCTCTGTTGTGTGACCAGTCCCCTGCTGTGACACATTGTGACAGTCCCCTGTTGTGTGACACAGTGTGACCAGTCCCTGTTGTGTGACCAGTCCCCTGTTGTGTGACACAATGTGACAGTCCCCTGTTGTCTGACAGCCCCCTGTTGTCCGACACAATGTGACCAGACCCCTGTTATGTAACACAATGTGACCAGTCCCCTGTTGCGTGTCCCGTATCCTGCTGCATGACACAATGTGACCAGTGCCCCGTTGTGTAACACAATGAGGCCAGTCCCCTGTTGTTACCACAGTGTGACCAGTCCCCTGTTGTGTGATGAGTCTCCTGTTGTGTGCCACAATATGACCTGTCCCCTGTTGTGTGACAGTCCCGTGTGTGTGACACAATGTGACCAGGCCCCTGTTGTGTGACTAGTCCTTTGTTGTGTGATGCAGTTTGAAGTGTACCTTCTGCTACATTGTGACCATTTACAGTTCTATATAAGATATTGTAATCCATATCTGGTTGTGTGTCATGATGTGACTGTATCTGGTCATTCGCCAGTGATAATGGGAACCTGAGTCTGATTCTGGCACTGTTGATGATACCTGTGAACTGGTGTTCAATTTCAGCCTTTTGTTATGGGTTAGTATGGTGTATTGACATGAGTTTGGCTTCAGAGAGTGCCCTCTTTTTTGGTATGCTGATGTTGTGAATGTGAGTGGCAAGCATAATAATATGTTGAGGGAGAGCGTGGTGATAAAAGTGTTGAATGTTAGGCCATGAGGTGACTGCTAACCTGCACCAAGAGGAGCTATATGGAGTAAATAGTTCACTTGTAGCTTTGGCCGAGATTAGATCAGGGTCTTCAACATCAGGCCTGCAGGCATGAAATGCAAAGTTTAGCTTAATGTCTTCATTTTCCTAGTTGTTAATTATGAGTAACTGTACAAATTTGAAATAAGAATGTGGATAGCTGGAGAATGAACATATTTCAGAACTTCACTGGCTAAAGCTTCTTTTAGACTTAGATAAAAGGTAGTGACGGCTCTTTATTACACTGCTGTGTAAGCTCCATTTTACCTTGGATAGTAAGCTGGGGAGAAGCAGCGTGTCCTGTGCAGCAGAGATGCCGTGACTGCATTTCAGTGGGAACTGACAGGATTAGCTCCAACTAGCTGCTCCTCTATCAGCAAAAAATACAGAGCTGAGGAACCACTGTTCAGATGGGAAGGGTCAAGTGAGCACCCTCAGTCAGTGCAGTAACAGCACAGGAGTAAGTACACAGGGGGTTGCTATTTATAGTTTTTCTTGGGCGATGGGTGATACTGGCAAGGCCATATTTCTTGTCTCCTACTATGTCAGCTATGGCTCAGTTGTATCACTCTCACCACAAAGTTGGAAGGTGCAGACACTTGAGGACATAATCTCGGCTGACACTCCAGTGCAGCACTTGAAGGAGTGCTGTCCTGTCGAAGGTGCTGTTCATCAGATGAGACATTCAACTGAAACCCCGTCTACTCTCTGAGGTGGGCACGTAAGATCCCACAGTACAATTGGAAGAAGACCAGGATGGGAGGGGGAGTGTTCTCCCTGGTGTTCTGGCCAATATTTATCCCTCAACTAGCACCTAAACATAGACTATTTGGTCATCAGCACATTGCCATTTGTGGGATCTTGCTGTGCTCAAATTGGCTGCCATGTTTCCTACATTATAACAGTGACTAATTTCAAAATGAGTTCATCGGCTCTAAAATGCTTTGGGAATGTCTTTCTTTTTGCCTCTTACTGTACCTGTACCTGTCCGATTATTGGAAACATTTATCACGCTGTGTCTGCTATAAATTAACTTTTTATTGATTAAGTCTTCTGATCCAGAGGCATTGGGCTCCAGCTTTAGGAGACTTGAGATGCCAGGACTTTGGAGAGTTGAACATAACTCAGGTGATGTTCCTGAAGGAAGGTTCTGGGTATTGGGGATGCTCAGTAACTATTCACTGGGATCAGAGAAAGGATCCTGTGGCATTTTACAAGCTGGTGTGAACTTGGGGTTTCTTTTGTGAACTGGAATTTTGTGAATATCTGAATTCTCCCAAGAGTTCTCCAAAAGACCCATACAGACTAGCTTTGTCCCCTGGTTCATTGTATTGAGTCAACTTGTCTCACCTCGGGAGAGTGGGGTGGGTGGTCACTGGGTGGGTGGTGGGGTACATTGGTGTGGAGTACTACTTTTGGCTGCTATGTCCTGGTTTGTGGAGAGAGACATTGCCCGGGGTCCCTGCTCCTGATAACCTTTCAGTGCAGGTGTGTAGTCATTGGGTCGGAGCAGGACTGGGCTTAAATGTGATGCTATCTATGGTTGAACAGCTGCTGACCCACTTGAAAGGCTACTGGTGTCCATAGAGGTATATCCCAGCAGAGCAGTGGGGCTGATAAGGGGATAAGAAACCAGACACAACCACAAAGTTATATTTTCCAAGTGACCAGAATGTGAAGCAGTACGAAACCAGAGAAAATTAGCACCAGTTTGTATTGTAATCCATTCTGGAACTGTGGGCTGAGATGGCAACACTGACATTTATTGCCCATACTTAGTTTCCCTGAGAAACTGGTGGTGATCTTTCTCCTTGAGTTGCTATAGAGTTTGGGTAGGTCACATCAGAGGGCAGCTAAGAATCAAACCACATTGCTGTGGGTTTGGAGTCACATATAGGCCAGATCAGGCAAGGGCAGCAGATTTCCTTTGCTGAAGGACATTAGTGAACAACAGCGCAACAGCTTCTTGATCATTTTTACTGAGACAATCTTTTTATTTCCAGATTTTATAATCTGAATTTAATTTCTCAAAATGAAGGGGTGGGATGCAAACTCACGTTTCTCTGGATTATTAGTCCAGTCATAGTAAGCAGTAAAAGTACAGATCCTCTGGACGGAGCACACAGTGTGTGCACGGCCTCCTCAGAATGCTCAGGCAGCCTATTACTGCTCAGTGGCTGGCCTCTGGCAAACCGAGAGTTAAGTGGGAGGGCTTCAGTTGGGGCTTATTTAGCTGGCTGACTAGGCTAGTGCCTGTTCCATCTGTCAGTGACTGGGTGAGTGCAAGTTCAGGAACTGCTACTCAGGCAGCTGTTTCCTGAACCAAAGTGCGGGGAGGGAGTTAGTCCCACAAACAACAGGTTGGGGGGTGGCGGGGGTGGGGGTGTGAAGGTGGAAAACCCCAGGAGTGAGGGGAAACGAAGAAAAGCTTTAAACGAGGTAGGCATCTCTTCAGAAGAGTTTAAAAATGTCCTTCCGTACATTACACCAGCTTCCTGTGCAACACGGCGGTTGTTGTTAAACACAGGAGGCTACGATGCCTGTGGTATATGCTTGCTGTGTCAATGGATGCCTGCTGCTCCCTCAGCCGGCTGCAACCAGCTCAGTCCTTGTGAGGCTGAGGAGTTCTTTCCTGCTCTGTTGCTTTTCCCTATTTGGGGCGATGGGGGGGAAGGGAGAAGAGTGGGTGTTCAGCAGAGGCAGACTGAATTAACCCTAGGAGGACTGGCAGGATGGAGCAGTATCCAGAGAAAAAGATCAGAAGGGTGTAGAGTGCTGCCGTTTCCAGTGTGTCGGCCCGTTACATGAAGCCAAGTCTCCATCCTGTTCCTCGGTGCTGCTATAATCGCGGGTCAGCAGAATTCCCTCTAAAGTCTCAAGGACATGGTACTCAGTGGTTGCAGCTGGAGCAGGGTTAACACAGCAGCCAACCTGTGGGGGTGAGATGTAGGCGGGGTGGTGGGGGTGTGTTGGCGGAGAGGGAAGCTGAAAGGTCACTAATTGTGACATGTAGGCCAGGAGCTTCAGACAGAATACCCTTTGTTAACGGGGATGTGAGTGCTCAGTGCTGCTCTCCTGCCTGTATGAGTGGAAGGACTGTTGGTAGCAGCAGTGACTCCTGCTTTCCATGATCAAGATTGACTGAAATACTAATCCATACTCAAAGCAGAATTTGGATTGATGTGTAAAGCCTTGGTGGTTTTGCTGCAACAACAGCACCATCAGTTTAACCACACCATAGCTTTTCATTGTTCTGTGTGTGTGTGTAGGTCTAAGCTTGGCCTTGTATCTTTATTTGCGTGCCTGGGTTGTTTTCCCCCCAGAGTGTGTGTGTCATGCTATGCTCAGTCCTGTGTTTATGTGTCACTGTTCTTGAGTATTGGTGGCACAGGTTCTTTGTTTCCATCTTGGGGCTGTCCTGTTTGTCTGTCACATTGTGCTTTGCCCTGTTTATGTAGGGCTGCATTCTGTCCTGCATTAGTGTCTTGCGCTGTTCTCGGTCCCTGTATTGATTTCTTTCATGCTGTACTCAGTCCTGTGACACTGTGTTTCACCCCGTGCTCGGTCCTGCGTTTCGCCTCACCCCGTGCTCGATCCTGTGTTGGTGTTTAGGGTCTGTGATTGGTCCTGTGTTATGCTTTGTATATATAGTTTTGAGGTCTCGGTTTGAGGAGATGAGCTAAATTGTTTCAATGCAGTGATCTTTATTTTCAAATGCAGTGAATGTTTAATCTATGATTCATTTGCCCTTGCGAGGTGTATGTTTTGAGCATTTGGGCTCTCCTGGTTGATGCTGTTTTAAATGGTTAGCTGTACATTTTGTTCCATTTCCCAATGCTTGAATTCCTAAATTGTGCGGATTAGACCAGAAGATTTCCAACTAATCCTGACCAAGAGGTGACCATACAGTTAGAACAGGCTGCACAGAACAGTTCCCTTACATTTAAAATAAAACAACATTGTTGAAATCTTACGCTTGATAATTTGAGTAGTTTGAGTGTTCGCAGTAGACGGCAACTCCAACATTGCAGCACTGCCTCAGTACTGCACTGGGAGGGTTGGTCTAGATTATGAGCTTAAATCTGTGGATTGGGGCTTGAAACCACGACTTTCTGTCTTTGAGACAAGAGTACCATCTACTGAGCTATGGCTGCCTTGATGCCTCTAATTTGGTCACTCTTGCCTCTGAGTCACTGTTGCAGGTGCCGTCTTTCGGATGAGGTGTTAAACTGAGGCCCCAGGTGGGTGTAAAAGATGCCTGAGCACGATGTGAAGAACAGTGAAATTCTCCCGGTGTCCTGGTCGATACATATCCCTCAACCAACATCACTGGAACAGTTGATCCATTTGTGGGAGCTTGCTGTGTGCAAATTGGCTGCTGTATTTCCTACTTAGAGAAGAGAAGGTTGAGAGGACATTTGATAGAGGTGTTCAAAATCATGAGTGGTCTGGACAGAATAGATAGGGCGAAACTGTTCCCATTTGCAGAAGGGTCGAGAACCGGAGGTCACCGATTTAAGGTGAATGGCAAAAGAACCAAACTTGACATAAGGGAAAAACCTTTTTACGCAATCTGTGGTTAGGATCTTCAGTGCACTGTCTGAGAGTGTGGTGGAGGCAGATTCAATTGTGGCATTCAAAAGGGAATTGGATAATTACCTGAAGAGAAAAAATTTGTCGGGCTACCGGGAAAGGGCAGGGGAGTGGGACTAACTGAGTTGCTCTTGCAGAGAGTCTGCAAGGACATGAAAGTCCTTCTTCTGGGCTGTAACCATTTTATGATTCTACATTACAGTAGTGACTACATTTCAGATGTACATCAGCAGCTGTAAAACGCTTTGGGACATCCTGAGGTCGTGAGAAGCACAATTTTTCTTCCAAGTGTCAGTACAAAAGTCAGATGCCAGCATTAGTCAGATGCATTGTAAAGCTCTATATTACTCAAACACCAGAGCAGACAAACACTGACATTTTCAACAACACCTAATCTCTGCTTAATTTGGTGTCCATTGTGGGCAGTTTTAATGCCGTGGCCTATGAAGAAATGTGTTGAAGCCATGCATTTTGTAGAAATCAGTTGCATTCACACAGGCTAAGCCTCCCAGACAATGCAAGGATCATTTAATTTTACATAAGAAGCCCATGTGAAGGGCTAAACCAGCAGATTGTGGACACTGTCACAGTTGAAAGAGCAGAAGAGAAGACAACGTCAGTTGGAAACCAATATTCCGTGACCCCAAATTTGAGGTGTAAAAAGCTGGAAATTTGCATGTGGGAGGAGAGACTGACGGTGGTGAAAATTTCCAAAGATTTGAGAACTTGGAAAGCAGTGAGTTAGAGTAGAACATAGTGCAGTGAGTCTTGGCTTCAACAGTGAAGGATGCAATGGAGAGAGAAAGCAAGCAGGATACTATCATTGTAGGTTAGGAGGTCCAGTAAGCACTGTCCCTAATAATGTTGGTAAAAATGGAAAAGCGGGAGTGAGAAAGGGTGACAGAGAGTGAGGATGTAGGTGTGAGAATGAATGTCTCATCAGACAATAAGCTTTCCTGTGGACCAAACCAGGAGAGCTGATCGAAGAACTGCCCCAAATATTCATGACTTGGACAGAATTTGGTTTTTAGTGGGGTTTACCGGTTGTTGAGAGGAAAGGAGAAGGAAAGCAAGTTCCTCGGAAGTAGACTTCTCGACAGATAAGGTTGAGGAGCTAGATTTGAGAGTAGAGGAGATGGTGAGGCCTTGAATGTGGACAGATGAAGTGTACAGCATTCAGATGTAAAAGGTAGGAGTAGCTGAGAACACTAATTCAGCCACTGCACTCCACAAAGACTGAGGATTGTGTGCACCAGGGGTGTGAGATTTGAAGAAAATTAAATGGAGTCATCAACAGAAGGGTGGAGAGGCGTTGGATGATAGGTGTAGAGCAGCTGATTGCTTTGCAGAGACAACACAGGAGTGAAAGCAGTTCAGGTGATTCCGAGTAAATGGGAGAAAAAATGTCAGAAGGTTAGCCATCAACTAGAACACAGACAGTGACTTGAGGGAAAACTGGATAGCCATGATAGCCATGAACATAGCTTTTCCTATGGTAACTGTTTGAAAGTGCATGGTGCCACAATTGGTGAGATGTCTTTCTGATGTCTGGGGTGGCTCATCTGTTAAAGAGCAGAGGTTTGAAGGTCTGTAATGTGGGCCAGCAGATCACCTGTGGTATATCGATATCAAAAAACATCAGTGATCATGAATTAGGTTAGAGATGAAGAATGACTTCAGCATTAATAGCAACTTCCATAAGTAGAAGTACAGATGTAAGGGCAATGGCTGGAAGGACGATAAGCGTCAAATTTGTGAGAGGATGGACACAGGCAAATTACTAGAGAGGAGTAAAGGTCAACTGGAAGTGATGAAAATGGTTAGGGGTCAGTTTGTTATGAATTCTCAGAGACCGCCCCAGTTGTCTGGTTGCAGTTGCCTATAAGGACTGATTTATAGAATATACTTTGATGCAAGGGTGTTCAGCAAGAAGCAAGCATCAAACTGTGGTGAAAATAACTGGCATTAGGGAAACAGGTATATGGTAAGAGGATGGGAGATAGGACGGTTGAGGAGATTCGGTGAATTGATATGCATCTGAAGAATAGAGAACAAAGTGTGGTGGTTCATGGAGAGCTATCAGTAGAACCTGGTTGCTAGTGGAGCCTATAAAGATCAGTATTGGGGTTGCTATTTATACCTTTCAGTAAATGAATTTTTAGTAAATTGTATCTATTTCTGCATCAGTTTATTATTTTATCTGTAAATAAATCTGTAATTGTTTAGCCTGGACACAGTGGCCTGGCGGTGTGGAATTTTCCCCAGGTGAGGAAACATGGTGGGCATCCCATGTGTTCTCCACTGAGAAGTTTCCCATGGTCAGGTTAATTGGTAGAACTAGGTTATGCTAACCCAACAGTCAGGTTAATTGTTAGAGCTGTTTTATGTTAACTCAAAACAGCAGAGGATGAAGTTTTTTTTATTCATTCATGGGATGTGGGTGTCACTGGCTATGCCAGCATTTATTGCCCATCCCTAATTGCCCATGAGAAGGTGGTGGTGAGCTGCCTTCTTGAACCGCTGCAGTCCGTGTGAGGTAGGTACACCCACAGTGCTGTTAGGAAGGGAGTTCCAGGATTTTGACCCAGTGACAGTGAAGGAACGGCGATATAGTTCCAAGTCAGGATGGTGTGTGACTTGGACGGGAACTTGCAGGTGGTGATCCCATGCATCTGCTGCTCTTGTCCTTCGAGGTGGTAGAGGTCGCAGGTTTGGAAGGTGCTGTCGAAGGAGGCTTGGTGCGTTGCTGCAGTGCATCTTATAGATGGTACACATTGCTGCCACTGTGCGTCGGTGGTGGAGGGTGTGAATGTTTGTGGATGGTGTGCCAATCAGGCGGGCTGCTTTGTTCTGGATGGTGTCAAGCTTCTTCAGTGTTGTTGGAGCTGCACCCATCCAGGCAAGCACAGAGTATTCCGTCACACTCCTGACTTGTGCCTTGTAGATGTTGGACAGGCCTTAGGGAGTCAGGAGGTGAGTTACTCACCACAGGATTCTTAGCCTCTGACCTGCTCTTATAGCCACAGTATTTATGTGGCTACTCCAGTTCAGTTTCTGGTCAATGGTAGCCCCTAAGATGTTGATTGTGGGGGATTCAGCGATGGTAATGCCATTGAATGTCAAGGGGAGATGGTTAGATTCTCTCTTGTTGGAGATGGTCATTGCCTGGCACTTGTGTGGCGCAAATGTTACTTGCCACTTATCAGCCCAAGCCTGGATACTGTCCAGGTCTTGTTGCATTTCGACACGGACTGCTTCAGTATTTGAGGAGTCGCAAATGGTGCTGAACATTGTGCAATCATCAGCGAACATCCCCACTTCTGACCTTATGATTGAAGGAAGGTCATTGATGAAGCAGCTGAAGATGGTTGGGCCGAGGACACTACCCTGAGGAACTCCTTCAGTGATGTCCTGGAGCTCAGATGATTGACCTCCAACAACCACAACCATCTTCCTTTGTGCTAGGTATGACTCCAACCAGCAGAACGTTTTCCCTCTGATTCCCATTGACTCCAGTTTTGCTAGGGCTCCTTGATGCCATACTCTGTCAAATGCTGCCTTGATGTTATGGGCAGTCACTCTCACCTCACCTCTTGAGTTCAGCTCTTTCGTCCAAGGTTTGAACCAAGGCTGTAATGAGGTCAGGAACTGAGTGGCCCTGGCGGAACCCAAACTGAGCATCACTGAGCAGGTTATTGCTAAGCAAGTGCTGCTTGATGGCACTGTCAATGACACCTTCCATCACTTTACTGATGATTGAGAGTGGACTGATGGGGCGGTAATTGGCCGGGTTGGACTTGTCCTGCTTTTTGTGTACAGGACATACCTGGGCAATTTTCCACATTGCCGGGTAGATGCCAGTGTTGTAGCTATACTGGAACAGCTTGGCTAGGGGTGTGGCAAGTTCTAGAGCACAGGTCTTCAGCACTATTGCCGAATATTGTCAGGACCCATAGCCTTTGCAGTATCCAGTGCCTTCAGTCGTTTCTTGATATCACGCGGGGTGAATCGAATTGGCTGAAGTCTGGCATCTGTAATGCTGGGGACTTCAGGAGGGTGCCGAGATGGATCATCAACTTGGCACCTCTGGCTGAAGATTGTTGCAAATACTTCAGCCTTATCTTTCGCACTGATTTGCTGGGCTCCCCCATCATTGAGGATGGGGATATTTGTAGAGGCACCTCCTCCAGTTAGTTGTTTAATTGTCCACCACCATTCACGACTGGATGTGGCAGGACTGCAGAGCTTAGATCTGATCCGTTGGTTATGGGATCGCTTAGCTCTGTCTATTGCATGCTGCTTATGCAGTTTGGCATGCAAGTAGTCCTGGGTTGTAGCTTCACCAGGTTGACACCTCATTTTGAGGTATGCCTGGTGCTGCTCCTGGCATGCCCTCCTGCACTCATCATTGAACCAGGGTTGGTCTCCTGGCTTAATGGTAATGGTAGAGTGGGGGATATGCCGGGCCATGAGGTTTCAGATTGTGGTTGAGTACAATTCTGCTGCTGCTGATGGCCCACAGCGCCTCCTGGATGCCCAGTTTTGCATTGCTAGATCTGTTCAAAATCTATCCCATTTAGCACGGCGATAGTGCCACACAACACGATGGACGGTATCCTCAATGTGAAGGCGGGATTTCATCTCCACAGGGACTGTGCGGTGGTCACTCCTACCAATACAGTCATGGACAGAAACATCTGCGGCAGGCAGATTGGTCAGGCCAAGGTCAAGTATGTTTTTCCCTCGTGTTGGTTCCCCCACCACCTGCTGCAGACCCAGTCTAGCAGCTATGTCCTTTCGGACTCGGCCAGCTCGGTCAGTAGTGGTGCTACCGAGCCACTCTTGCTGATGGACATTGAAGTCCCCCACCCAGAGTACATTTTGTGCCCTTGCCACCCTCAGTGCTTCCTTCAAGTGGTGTTCAACATGGAGGAGTACTGGCTCATCAGCTGAGGGAGGGCGGTAGGTGATAATGAGTAGGAGGTTACCTTGCCCATGTTTGACCTGATGCCATGAGACTTCATGGGGTCCGGAGTCAATGTTGAGGTCAACTCCCTCCTTACTGTAGACCACTGTCTCCCCACCTCTGCTGGGTCTGTCCTGCCGATTTGACAGGACGTACCCAGAGATAGTGATTGCAGTGTCTGGGACATTGTCTGTACGGTATGATTCCGTCAGTATGACTATGTCAGGCTGTTGCTTGACTAGTCTGTGGGACAGCTCTCCCAACTTTGGCACAAGCCCCCAGCTGTTAGTAAGGAGGACTTTGCAGGATTGACAGGGCTGGGTTTCCCGTGTTCGTTTCCGGTACCTAGATCGATGCCGGGTGGTCCGTCCAGTTTCATTCCTTTTTATTGACTTCGTAGTGGTTCGGTACAACTGAGTGGCTTGCTCGACCATTTCAGAGGGCATGTAACAGTCAACCACATTGCTGTGGGTCTGGAGTCACGTAAGCCAGACCAGGTAAGGACAGCAGATTTCCTTCCCCAAAGGACATTAGTGAAGGTGGGTTTTTATGGCCATCATTAGACTAGCTTTTAATTCCAGATTTATTAATTAAATTCAAATTTCACCTTCTGCTGTGATGGGATTCAAACCCATGTCTCCAGATCAATACCCTGGGTCTCTGGGTTACTAGTCCAGTGATAATACCACTACACCACCGCCTACCCTAAATGTGGGCTTCAGTTCCACAGCCTGTCTACCGAAGGTTGTCATGCTGTTTACATGAGTAAAGGTGTGGGAGAGAGGCCCGAACTTTAACACTGGGGTATGCGTGGGCTTTGCGACGAGGTGTCACTGCTGATGGACAGCACTGATATTGTCAAGAATAATGGATTCAGCATGGTGAAGTTGCAGCCGATGGAATGGATTCTGTTTGTGACAAATAGTTGTGAAGAGGTGTCATGGTTTGCAGTGCGATAGAGACAGCAAATGAACTTAGGGAGATGGAGCAACGATGCTGTTCAGCTTCAGGAGGTAGAAGTCAGGGAATTCTCTACCTCACCACTACCCCTCTTAATCCTCCACTGCCTTTGATTTCTCACACTATTTGTCCAACATCCATTACTGAATAAGCAGAAATTTCCTCCAGATAAATTTTGGGATGAGCAAAGGCTTTGTCTTTAGACCCCACGACAAACTCCTAGCCACCAACTCCATCCCTCTCCCTGGTAACTGTCTGAGGCTGAACCCAACTGTTTACAATCTTGTCGTATTTAATCCCAGGAGAATCGCATATCCATGTCATCACTAAGACCACGTATTTCCACCTACATAGCATTGTATGACTCTGCCCAGCCTCAGCTTATCTGCTGCTGAAATGCTCATCCGTGCCCTTGTTACCTCTGGACCTGCTCTCCTGTGCAGTGACCCATTGTCCATCTTCCATAAATATGAGCTCATCTAAAACTCTGCTGCCTAATTTGCACCAGGTCCCGTTCACCCATCACACCTGTGCTCGCTGCGATACATTGGCTCCCGTTTAACAACCCCTTGATTTTTCAAATTCTCATCCTTGTTTTCAAATCTCTCCATGGCCTCTCCCTCCTTATCTCTGTACCCTCCTCTAGCCTTTCAACCCTCCAAGATACCTGCACTCCACCAATTCTGCCCTCCTGCGCAGCCCCAATTTCCGTTGCTTCACCATTGCTGGCCGTGCCTTCAGCTGCCAAATACCTAAGCTCTAAATCTCACCACCTGGCTACCTCTACTCCTTTAAGACACTGCTTAAAACCTACCCCTTTAACCAAGCTTTTAGTCATCTGACCTTATATCTCCTCATGTGGTTCCGTGTCCAATTTTGTTTGCCATATCTGTGAAGCATCTTGGAATGTTTTGCTGTGTTAAAGGTGCTATACATGTTGTTGAAATGAGCTTGGGTACATCAGAACAAACCTGTCACTTGTGACTGAATGGGTAACGCTCTTGCTTCTGAGTCAGAAGGTTGTGGGTTCAAGTTCCACTCCAGAGACTTGAGCCCATAATCTCAGGATTGCTGCAGATTCGGAGGTACTGTCATTCAGAGGAATTGAGGCCCTAACTGCTCTTTCATATGGAAGTAAAAGATCCCATGGTACTATTTTGAAGAAGGGCAGGGGTCTCCTGGCCAGTATTTATCCCCCAAACAGCATCATTCATAGAATCTTACAGCACAGAAGAAGTCCATTTAGCCCATCATGCCTGTGCTGGCTCTTTGAAAGAGCTATCCAGTTTAGTCCCACACCTCACATTTTCCCTATAACTGTTACTGAAATAGATTATCTGGTCATTATCACGTTGTTGTTTGTGGGAGATTGCTGTGCTCAAATTGGCTGCCACATTTCCTGCAATAGAGACTACACTTCAAAAATACTTCACTGGCAGTAAAGCATTTGGGACGTCCTGAGGCTCCAGCCATAAGATCTAAAGTTGGAATAGAAAGTGTAAGAGGAAAATTGGAATCAACCAGCCGTGAATCTTGAGTTTCAGAGAGAGAGCAGTAAATGAGGGTGAGGATGGCTGGAGATGAAAACGGCCAGAATGAAGGTGACTGGGAGTTCAGAATAAAGTGGAAAGAGGAAGAAGCAGATGCGGCTGAGGTAGTTTCAGGTTTCTCATAAGATTCTGGGCTGCACTTGCCATATCTGTGACAATAGAAAAAGAAAAAAAGGTAAAGAGAGCTAACATTAGCATAATCCCCCACCCCTCCCAAAACAGATTGCATAGTAAAGACCTATTCATTCACAAACTAGCAAGTCTGGAATTTTTTTTCAAAATTATTCTTTATTCATAAAAATCTGTTTAAAAAAATGCATTACAAAACAGTTCAAACTTGATGTTTTAGAAAGTGCAACACAGATCAGACTCCTTCGATACAGAACATGAGTTTCCTCACAACTCTTGCCATTCCATTTTACATTCAATGAACATTTGCATTACACAGCAAAAGCATATTTGGTGCATACAGCCCGAGGGGTTTTACACGGGTTCCAGACCCTCTATATACTATGGCGGGAGGACCTTAGACAGCCTTTCCCTATTGAGCCTTTACAGCGGCTGCCACAAGCTTTAATGTATCCCTCAGCACGTAGTCCTGGACCTTGGAATGTGCCAGTCTGCAACACTCGGTCGTGGACTGCTCTTTGCACTGGAAGACTAGCAGGTTTCTGGCAGGACAGTTTACCGAGCTGCTGTCAATAGAGTCAGGCCCCTGACATCCAGTTGCTGCGTTATGACCACAGTAAAGTAGGAGTACTACTACTAGAAAAGATTGGATGCCCACCAAAGCTACTAAGTATCATCACCTCATTCCATGACGATATGAAAGGCACAATTCAACATGGTGGCTCCTCATCAGACCCCTTTCCTATCCTGAGTGGGGTGAAACAGGGTTGTGTTCTCGCACTCACACTTTTTGGGATTTTCTTCTCCCTGCTGCTTTCACATGCGTTCAAGTCCTCTGAAGAAGGAAGTTTCCTCCACACAAGATCAGGGGCAGGTTGTTCAACCTTGCCCGTCGAAGAGCAAAGTCCAAAGTACGGAAAGTCCTCATCAGGGAACTCCTCTTTGCTGACGATGCTGCTTTAACATCTCACACTGAAGAGTGCCTGCAGAGTCTCATCGACAGGTTTGCGGCTGCCTGCAATGAATTTGGCCTAACCATCAGCCTCAAGAAAATGAACATCATGGGGCAGGACGTCAGAAATGCTGCATCCATCAATATTGGCGACCACGCTCTGGAAGTGGTTCAAGAGTTCACCTACCTAGGCTCAACTATCACCAGTAACCTGTCTCTAGATGCGGAAATCAACAAGCGTATGGGAAAGGCTTCCACTGCTATGTCCAGACTGGCCAAGAGAGTGTGGGAAAATGGCGCACTGACACGGAACACAAAAGTCTGAGTGTATCAGGCCTGTGTCCTCAGTACCTTGCTCTATGACAGCGAGGCCTGGACAACGTATGTCAGCCAAGAGCGACATCTCAATTCATTCCATCTTCGCTGCCTCCGGAGAATACTTGGTATCAGGTGGCAGGACCGTATCTCCAACACAGAAGTCCTCGAGGCGGCCAACATCCCCAGCTTATACACACTACTGAGTCAGCGGCGCTTGAGATGGCTTGGCCATGTGAGCCGCATGGAAGATGGCAGGATCCCCAAAGACACATTGTACAGCGAGCTCGCCACTGGTATCAGACCCACCGGCCGTCCATGTCTCCGCTTTAAAGACGTCTGCAAACGCGACATGAAATCCTGTGACATTGATCACAAGTCGTGGGAGTCAGTTGCCAGCGTTCGCCAGAGCTGGCGGGCAGCCATAAAGACGGGGCTAAAGTGTGGCGAGTCGAAGAGACTTAGTAGTTGGCAGCAAAAAAGACAGAGGCGCAAGGGGAGAGCCAACTGTGTAACAGCCCTGACAAACAAATTTCTCTGCAGCACCTGTGGAAGAGCCTGTCACTCCAGAATTGGCCTTTATAGCCACTCCAGGCGCTGCTTCACAAACCACTGACCACCTCCAGGCGCTTATCCATTGTCTCTCGAGATAAGGAGGCCAAAGAAAGTAGGAGTAGCCCTCATAACTCCTCGAGCATCGATGGAACGGTAAGCTGAGTTAAAACTGCAAACTAATACAGAACAAGAGAGCATGGAGAAAATCTGGGCTCAGCGTTCCAGTGAAATAATAAGACCATGTGTGGCTCAGATTTGGAGGTGCTTCCTCATCAAGTCCAGAAACATGCACAGCCATCTACTGTCCCTCAAACACTCCCTGGGCAGGTGCAGCACGGGGTTAGATACAGAGTAAAGCTCACTCTACACTGTCCCAGCAAATATTCCCAGACCGGGTGCAGAGTCATAGAATGGTTACAGCACAGAAGGAGGCCATTCGGCCTGTCAATGTTTATGCCCGCTCTCTGGAAGAACAGCTCATCTAGTCCCACTCCCCAGCCTTTTCCCCATAAAGCTCTGTGAGGTTTCTTTTAGCTTCAAATAATTATCCAGTTCTCTTTTGAAAGCCATGATTGAATCTGCCTCTAGCACACTCTCAGGCAGTGCATTCCAGATCCTAACCACTCGCTGTGGAAAAATCGTTTTTCCTCATGCCGTTGCTTCTTTTGCCAAACACCTTAAATCGGTTCTGGATCCTTCTGCCAATGGGAATAGTTTCTCCCTATCTGCTTTGTCCAGACCTCTCATGATTTTGAACCCCAGTGTCAAATTCTTTAATCTTTTCTTCTTCAAGGAGAAGAGCCCCAGGTTCTCCAACCTGGCCCCTTAACTGAAATTCCTCATCCCTGGAACCATTCTCATGAATCTTCTCTGCACTCTCTCTAATGTCTTCACATCCTTCCTAAAGTGTGGTGCCCAGAACTGAACACAATACTCCAGTTGAGGCTAAACCAGTGTTTTATCAAAGTTCAGCATAACCTCCATGCTTTTGTACTCTGTGCCCCTATTTGTAAAGCCCAGGATCCTGTATGCTTTATTAACCGCTTTCTCAACTTGCCCTGCCACCTCAGTGATTTGTGCACATATTACCCTGAGGTCTCTCTGACCCTGCACCCCCTTTAGAATTGTACCGTTTATTTAAATTGCCTCTCCTCATTCTTCCTACCAAAATGAATCACGTCACACTTCTCTGCATTAAATTTCATCTTTATTAATATAGATCAAAAAAAGCAGTGGTCCTAACACCGACCCCTGGGGAACTCCACTATATATCTTCCTCCAGTCCAAAAAACAACTGTTCACCAATACTCTGTTTCCTGTCACTCAGCGAACTTCATATCCCTTTTATTCCATGGGCTTTAACATAGCTGACAAGCCTGTTATGTGGCACTTGATTAAATGCCTTTTTGAAGTCCATATATACCACATCAACTGCATGACCCTCATTAACTCTCTGTTACCTCATTTAAAAAAACTCAAGCAAGTTAGTTAAACATGATTTGCCCATAAATCCGTGCTGTCTTCATTAATCCACATTTGTCGGAGTGACTGTTAATTTTGTTCCGAATTATTGTTTCTCTTTCTTACTACCGAGGTTAAACTGACTGGCCTGTAGTTGCTGGGCTTGCCCTTGGACCTTTTTTTGACCAAAGGTGTAATATTTGCAATTCTTCAGTCCTCTGACACCACCCCTGTATCTCAGGAGGATTGGAAGATTATGGCCAGTGCCTCTGCAATTTCCACCCTTACTTCCCTCAGTATCCTCGGATGTCTCACTCTGCCCTGTTGACTTATCAACTTTAAGCGCAGCTAACCTATCTAATACATCCTCTTTATCAATTTTTAGCCCATCCAGCGTCTCAACTACTTCCTCTTTCATTATGACTTGGGCAGCATCTTCTTCCTTAGAACATAGAACATTACAGCGCAGTACAGGCCCTTCAGCCCTCGATGTTGCGCCGACCTGTAAAGACAGATGCAGAGTACTCATTTAGTACCTCTGCCATGCCCCCTGCCTTCATGCATAAATCCCCTTTTTGGTCCCTACATGGCCCCATTCCTTATTTTACCACCTTTTTACTATTTATATGCCTATAAAAAAGTTTTGGATTCCCTTTTATGTTAGCTGCCAACCTCTTCTCATAATCTCTCTTCTCTGCTCTTATCTCTTTTTTTTACTTCGCCTCTGAACTTTCTATTTTCAGCCTGGTTCTCAAATATATTATCCATCGGTCGTATGCACCTTTTTTTGCTTTATCTTACTGTCTATCACTGTCGTCATTCAGGGAGCTTTGGGTTTGTTTGTCCTACCTTTCCCCCTTGTGGGAATGTACCTTGACTGTACCTAAACCAACTCCTCTTTGAAGGCAGCCCATTGTTCCGTTACAGTTTTGCCTGCCAATTTTGGATTCCAGTTTACCTGGGCCAGATCTGTTCTCACCCCATTGAAGTTGGCCCTCCACCAATTAATTATTTTTACTCTGGATTTCTTCTTTTCCATAGCTAACCTAAATCTTATGATACTATAATCACTGTCCCCTTAATGTTCCCCTACATGCACATGATCCACTCAACCCACCTCATTCCCCAGATCCAGATCCAGCAGTGCCTCCTTCCTCGTTGGGCTGATCTAGAAAATTCTCTTGAACACACTTCATAAACTCTTTCCCTTCTCTGCCCTTTACACTACAGGTTCGATATCCGAAAACTGGAATTGTCCAAAAACTGGACATTTTTGAAAATAGTCAAAATCCATTTTATAGAACAGGGCCCTCTGGAGGCAAGACTAAAGAACAACTAAGCTGGTCAAGCAGTTCATCAATGAACCTGTGGTTACTTTTATGCTCACTGAACTTATCCTTAGAGTGTTATTTAAATGTTTAAACCACTATTCAGTTGTAGCAAGATATGGAGTTTTATTTTGTGACAGTTTTATTACTGAATACAATTCTGGACCATTGAATTTTTTTGGGTCAAGGATACTTTTTTTATTCATTCACCAAAACATTATTATTTATTCTTTTTCATACTTTATTTCATGTACAGGTATATCTTAGTCATTGATTTTGGCCTAGGATAGGTTACTGATTTTCTTGTCCAAAATCCGGAATCTGGCAGGGTCTTGGTCCCGAGGGTGCTGGATTTTGGGTATCAGACCTGTATTACTATCTCAGTCTATATTAGGATAATTAAAGTCCCCTATTATAACTACCCAATAGTTCTTGCACCTCTCTGTAATTTCCTTGCAAATTTGTTCCTCTGTATCTTTCCCACTAGACGCTGGCCAATAGAATACGCGCAGTAGTGTAATGATACCTCTGTTTCTTAGCTCTGATCAAACAGATTCTGTCCTTGACCCCTTCAGGACATCATCTCTCTCCAGCACTGTAATGTTCTCCTTAATCAGTGCCGCTACCCCTCCTCCTTTCTTTGCTTCCCTATCTTTCTTGAACACCTTGTATCCAGGAATATTTAGTTCTCAGTCCAGTCCTTCTCTTTTTTTAACCAGGTCTCTGTTATTGCCACGACATACATTCCACATGGCTATCAGCATCTGCACCAACCTTATTTACCACACTATGTGCATTCACAGCACAGGTTAGATACAGAGTAAAGCTCTCTCTACACTGTCTTATAGGACTCTCCCAGGGCAGGTGCAGCATGGATTAGTTTCAGGGTGGATCTCTGTGGAATCCCAGACATGGAAAATTACTTCCAATTGCGGCGCTGTGTTTTTGTCCCACTTCCCACAACACTAATCCTTGCTGTTCCTTCCAGTTAATTTTCGAACTGTAACCAGGTACAACATCGGTTGAAACTGCTGCAGCCCTTTTCACTCGGGGCCCTTAACGGCCAGCACAGTGAAGATCCATTTCTCCCTTTAGTCTGGAATGGATTAGAGCCCAGGTCCCAGATGTGAATGAGCCTTACAAAAACCCATTTCAATAACACTGGCAATGTTTACAACAACAACTTGCATTTTCATAGAGCCTTTAATATAGCAAAACATCCCAAGTTGCTTCATAGGAGCGTTAACAGATAAAATTTGGATAGGTATTAATCGTCTTAAAGGAGTTGGGAGGTGAAGAGGTTTAGGGAGGGTATTACAGGACTTGGGGGCCTTGGCAGCTGAAAGCACTACCGCAAATGGTGGAGCATTTAAAATCAGAGATGCGCAATAGGCCAGAATTTGAGGAGTGCAAATATCTGAGGGTTGTAGGGCTGGAGGAGATTACAGAGATAGGGAGGGGTGAAGCTGTGGAGGGATTTGAAAACAAGGATGAGAATTTTAAAATCGAGGTATTGCAGGTCAGTAGTTTAGTTATGAACCAGTAAAAATATACAAAGACCGTTTCCAGAACTTATTAACAGCTTGAATTGAAGGGAATAGCATATGTTCCTATGTGTACATGGCACAGCTCTTCTATTATAGTTTGGTCGGTGACTATTTGTTACATATGCATTTTTTTTAATGATGCTGAAGGCCACACTGGTTGTGGGATCATTTCCCAGTAATAATCCTGATTCTGTAGGAGGTTTGCACAACAGTCACTACCGACGCCTCACCATTCCCAACCTGTCAAGTGCCCATACCATAGAGTGCCCGTAGTCATTGAGTTATACAGCACAGAAACAGGCCCTTCGGCCCATGGTGTTTGTGCCGGCCATCCAGCACCCAACTATCCTAATCCCATATTCCTGCACTTGTCCCGTAGCTTTGCATGCTATGGCGTTTCAAGTGCTCATCTAAATACTTAAATGTTGAAAGGCTTCCTGGCTCCACCACCTCTTCAGGCAGTGTGTTCCAGATTCCAACCACCCGCTAGGTGAAAACATTTTCCTCAAATCCCCCTCAAACCTCCTGCCCCTTACCCTAAATCTGTGCCCCCTGGTTCTTGACCCCTCCGCTAATGGAAAACTTTTCTTCCTATCTAACCTATCAATGCCCCTCATAATCTTGTATACCTAAATCATATCTCCCCTCAGCCTTCTGTGCTCCAAGAAAAACAACCCAAGCCTTTTCAGTCTCTCTGCATAGCTAAAATGCTCCAGCCCAGGCAACGTCCTGGTGAATCTCCTCTGCACCGTCTCCAGTGCAATCACATCCTTCCTTTTTACAAGAATGATACCTGGACTGCAGGGGTTAAGTTACAAGGAAAGATTACACAAATTAGGCCTGTTTTCGCGTGAATTTAGAAGGTTAAGGGGTGATCTGATTGAAGTCGTCAAGATATTAACAGGAAAGGACAGGCTAGATAAAGATGAACTGTTTCCACCGGTTGGAGATTCTAAAACTAGGGGGCATAGTCGAAAACTTAGGGCCAGACCGTTCAAGAGAGATGTTAGGAAGCACTTCTTCATGCAAAGGGTGGTAGAGGTTTGGAAAACTCCTCCACAAACAGCAGTTGAATCTAGAACAGTTGTTAATTTTAAATCTGAGATAGATAAATTTTTGTTCAGCAAAGATATTAAGGGATATGGGCCAAAGGCCTATGGAGTTAGGCCGCCATGATCTCATTGAATGGCGGGACAGGCTCGAGGGGCTGAATGGCCTACTCCTGTTCCTATCTTTCTATGTGACCAGAACTGTACACAGTACTCCAGCTGTAGTCTAACTAGCATTTTATACAGCTCCATCATAACCCCCCTGCTCCCTGCCCAGCTTGCCATTGTACCACCTTTTGTTCTAATATCCCTTTAGTTGCTTGTGCAGCTGTGGTAAAACGGCTGTTGTGGAGCTGGAGCAATCACATGGAGCAGGCAGAGAAAGGCACAGCCAGTGTTGGGGTTGGGAGTCATGAGGAGGATGCAGAGTGACGGATGTGTCTATGGGGAGGGGACTAAGGAATGTGAGAGTCCATGGGGATGGTACAGGGGATGTGTATGTCCACAGAGAGGGTATGGAGACTGTGTGTGTTGATGGAGAGGACACAGTGGTGTGTGTGTGTGTGTGTCCGTGGGGAGGGTACAGGGGGAATGTGTGTGTCCATGGGGAGGGTGCGGGGGAATATGTGTGTCTGTGGGGAGAGTACGGGGGGAATGTGTGTGTCCGTGGGGAGGGTGCGGGGGGTATGTGTGTGTCCGTGGGGAGGGTGCGGGGGGAATGTGTGTGTCCGTGGGGAGGGTGCGGGGGGAATGTGTGTGTCCGTGGGGAGGGTGCGGGGGAATGTGTGTGTCCATGGGGAGAGTACGGGGGAATGTGTGTGTCCATGGGGAGAGTACGGGGGAATGTGTGTGTCCTTGGGGAGAGTGCAGGGGGAATGTGTGTGTCCGTGGGGAATGTGCGGGGGGAATGTGTGTGTCCGTGGGGAATGTGCGGGGGGAATGTGTGTGTCCGTGGGGAGGGTGCGGGGGGAATGTGTGTGTCCGTGGGGAGGTTGCGGGGGGAATGTGTGTGTCCGTGGGGAGAGTACGGGGGAATGTGTGTGTCCTTGGGGAGAGTGCAGGGGGAATGTGTGTGTCCGTGGGGAGAGTACGGGGGAATGTGTGTGTCGGTGGGGAGGGTGCGGGGGGAATGTGTGTGTCCGTGGGGAGGTTGCGGGGGGAATGTGTGTGTCGGTGGGGAGGGTGCGGGGGAATATGTGTGTCTGTGGGGAGGTTGCGGGGGGATTGTGTGTGTAGGTGGGGAGGGTGCAGGGAAATATGTGTGTCTGTGGGGAGAGTGCGGGGGGAATATGTGTGTCCGTGGGGAGAGTACGGGGGAATGTGTGTGTCCTTGGGGAGAGTGCAGGGGGAATGTGTGTGTCCGTGGGGAGGGTGCGGGGGGAATGTGTGTGTCCGTGGGGAGGGTGCGGGGGGAATGTGTGTGTCCGTGGGGAGAGTACGGGGGAATGTGTGTGTCCGTGGGGAGGGTGCGGGGGAATGTGTGTGTTCGTGGGGAGAGTACGGGGGAAAGTGTGTGTCGGTGGGGAGGGTCGGGGGGAATGTGTGTGTCGGTGGGGAGGGTACGGGGGGAAAGTGTGTGTCGGTGGGGAGGGTGCGGGGGGAATGTGTGTGTCCGTGGGGAGGGTACGGGGGGAAAGTGTGTGTCGGTGGGGAGGGTGCGGGGGGAATGTGTGTGTCCGTGGGGAGGGTGCGGGGGGAATGTGTGTGTCCGTGGGGAATGTGCGGGGGGAATGTATGTGTCCGTGGGGAGGGTGCGGGGGGAATGTGTGTGTCCGTGGGGAGGTTGCGGGGGGAATGTGTGTGTCCGTGGGGAGAGTGTGGGGGGAATGTGTGTGTCGCTGGGGAGGTTGCGGGGGGAATGTGTGTGTCCGTGGGGAGGGTGCGGGGGGAATGTGTGTGTCCGTGGGGAGGGTGCGGGGGGAATGTGTGTGTCTGTGGGGAGGGTGCGGGGGGAATGTGTGTGTCGGTGGGGAGGGTGCGGGGGTAATGTGTGTGTCCGTGGGGAGGGTGCGGGGGGAATGTGTGTGTCCGTGGGGAGGGTGCGGGGGGAATGTGTGTGTCTGTGGGGAGGGTGCGGGGGGAATGTGTGTGTCGGTGGGGAGGGTGCGGGGGTAATGTGTGTGTCCGTGGGGAGGGTGCGGGGGGAATGTGTGTGTCCGTGGGGAATGTGCGGGGGGAATGTGTGTGTCGGTGGGGAGGGTGCGGGGGGAATGTGTGTGTCGGTGGGGAGGGTGCGGGGGGAATGTGTGTGTCCGTGGGGAGGGTGCGGAGGGAATGTGTGTGTCCGTGGGGAGGTTGCGGGGGGATTGTGTGTGTCGGTGGGGAGGGTGCAGGGAAATATGTGTGTCTGTGGGGAGAGTGCGGGGGGAATATGTGTGTCCGTGGGGAGAGTACGGGGGAATGTGTGTGTATCCGTGGGGAGGATGCCAGGGGAATGTGTGTGTCCGCGGGGAGGGTATGAGGGTGGTTGGTGTGTGAGCCCTTGGGATGTGGGCTGAGATTGGAGAATCCGATGCCTTCACTGTACTATTCTGAGGGGAGTTGGTTTTTGCTTCTAAGTTTCCGATCAGTGAAGCTGACTTATGGTTGGTGAACTTTGATCACGCTGAGTGAGTCAGTGTGTTTGTGACTATGTAGAAAAACACGCCTGTTAAATGTCAGGATGATTATTCACACAGTCACACCTTGTGAGGAGCTGGGATTGCTGAACTCCTTGGGCACTAATAGGTGCTCAAAGTATTGTTGATGTTTACGCTTCACTTGCGGTATCTGTACAAGCAGTTCCCCCTGGTTACACCGGTGTTAACGGCAATGTTGGTGCTGCAATGAGTTGCAGGTTGGTGTGATACTGAAGGACATGGTGCCAATTAGAAATGCATAGAAGTTACAAAATGGAACTCGACCGACATTCATCCTTTGAGTTTGCCGTTGCTGATATGTTGAGTAATCGGTGCTTGATAATCTTTCTGTTTATGGTGCTGAGTTCCCAAGGGTTTTCATGTTCTACCAGTCTTTCCTTTATTCCATTCATCTGTTTTAAGAGTTTTCTTTAACTGATCTCTGCAAGTGAGAGGCTTTTTTTTCCTCAAGGAAAGAGAATGCCGAAGGCTAACCTAATAGAGAGCTTTAAAATTACGAAGGGGTTTGATAAGGTTGAAGTAGAGAAAATGTTTCCACTTGTGGGGAATCCAAAACTAGGGGCCATAAATATAAGATGGTCACTAATAAATCCAGTAAGGAATTCAGAAGAAACTTCCTCATCCAGAGAGTGGTGAGCATGTGGAACTTTTTACCACACAAAGTGGTTGAGGTGAATAGCATAGATGCATTTAAGAGGAAGCTAAATAAGACATGAGGGAGAAAGGGACAGAAGGATATGCTGATGAGGGTTAGATGATGAGGAGTGGAAGGAGACTCAAGCATAAACACCAGCATAGAACCATTGGACTGAATGGCCTGTTTCTTTGCTGCAAATGCTATGTAAATAATGTTTCTCCTCGGCTACTTTGCTGTGCCACCTCTTTCATCAACAATTAGATATTAAAGATATCAAGGAATATGAGAGAGTGCAGGAAAATGGCATTGAGGTAGAAGGTCAGCCATGATCTAGTTGAATGGTGGAGCAGGCTCAAGAGACTGAATGGCCTACTTCTTATCTGAGGAAGGATGTTTTTGCCATGGAGGGAGTGCAAAGAAGATTTACTAGGCTGATTCCTGGGATGGCAGGATTGGCGTATGAGGAGAGATTGGGTCGACTCGGCCTATATTCACTGGAGTTTAGAAGAATGAGAGGATCTCACAGAAACCTATAAAATTCTAACAGGACTAGACAGGCTAGTGCAGGGAGGATGTTCCTGATGGCTGGGGAGTCCAGAACCAGGGGTCACCGTCTCAGGATACGGGGTGTGGCATTTAGAACCGAGATGAGGAGAAATTTCTTCACTTAGAGGGTGGTGGAATTCTCTACCACAGAAGGCAGTGGAGGCCAAGTCATTAAATATATTCAAGAAGGAGATAGATATATTAATGCCAAAGGGATCAAGGGATATGAGGAGAAAGCGGGAACAGTGTACTGAATTAGACCATCAGCCATGATATTTTTTGAATGGTGGAGCAGGCTCGAAGGGCCGAATGGCCTACTCCTGCTCCTATTTTCTATGTTTCTATGCTCCTGTTTCCTCTGTAACAATTAACACTTAAAAGGGGGAAGCAAAACCTCTTCTGGAATATATACTTGAAAAGCACTCCCAGCAGTTGAGGTTCATAAAATTGAACCGCCAATATTACTGGGAAATATTGACTTTTTTTTGTGCTGAGGAGTACTCTCTGTTGTGTGAGAGCCATTTATTCTGCCCAGTGGTGCAGTTTAACTGTTTTTAGTTCTATTTTTATTCTTCTAATTTTCCAGCTATGTGAGCTTTGTTTCCAGACATTTGTCACCATTTGGAAAATTATTTCAGTGAGCAAGTGATCAATCCATGGAATAGGCTCCTAGGTCGAAGCAGTCAGTACTGATTCATTCCAGTGCAAATTTAACCAATTTTTATCAGAAAATAATACGTTGAGATACAGTATCGGAGTAATTTGAGTCATGACATGGTAAATGTTGGGGAGGAACAAGTGACTTTGGACCCATGGTTCCCAATCTCTCCAGCACTGGACATTTTCCACACCTGTTGTAGATAGAGATTGATTGCTGTCATTAGTCAACAACTCCATTGTTGTCAGGTTGTGCAACTACCAGGGTGGTAGAAGGCAAATTAATTGGACTGTGGTCTTTCTCCAATTGGCAATTCCTATGGTGTATGTCATCGGGCTTTTCAACACGAACGAGGTATCACAGCTGACCCAAGAACTCAGGAACTGATGTAGCAGAGAAGGTAGTACAGCGGACGTATCTATGGACTTTCAAAAGGTTTTTGATAAATTACCACATAACAGACTTATTCAGAAAATGGAAGCACGAGGTAATAAAGGAATGGTGGTAACTTGGGTATGTGTTTGGCTAAGGGATAGGAAGCAGAGAGTAGTGGTGAACAGATGTTTTTCTGACTGGAGAAAAGAATGGGGTGGGATCCCCAGGGGTCGTAGTAGGACCATTGCTTTACTTGTTATATATAAATGACCTAGACTTGGTTTAAAAAAGGCATAATTTCAAAAGTTGCAGATAACTAGGGAGTACAATTTAGAAGTTTTTGGATAATACAAAACTTGGTAATGTTGTAAATAGTGAGCAGGATGGTAGCAGACTTCAGGAGGATATAGATAGATTGGTGAAATGGGCAGCACGTGGAAGATGCACTTAAATGTAGAAAAGTATGAAGTGATGCACTAGGGGGAAAAACAACATGGAGAGGCAGTGTAATCTAACTGGTACTATTTTGAGGGGTGTTCAAAAGCAGAGGAGCCTGGGGTGGGTATTCCCAAATCTTTGGAGGTGACAGGACAAGTAGATAAGGTGTTTAAGAAAACTTATGGGATAGATGGCTTTGTAAATAGGACATTGATTACATAAACAAGGAAGTCACCTGTTAGGCCTTAGCTGGAGTATTGTGTACAATTCTGGGCATCACACTTTAGGAAGGAAGTCAAGACCTGCGGGAGGGTGCAGGATGACAGAGGGACAAGGGAGCTCAGTTATGTGGAGAGATTGGAGAATCCAGGACTGTTCTCCTTATAGCAGAGAAATTTAAGAAGAGGACTAATAGAGGTATTCAAAATGATGCGGTGTTTTGATAGGGTAAGTCGGGAGAATCCGTTTCTTCTGACAAATGGGTTGCTTACCAGAGGTCATAAATGTAAAATAATGGACAAAAGAGAATGAGAGGGGAAATGAGACATTTCTTCACGCAGAGGGTGTAATGACCTAGAGTGCACCACCTGAAAGGGCACTGGAATCAGATCCCACAGGAAGTTTCAAAAAGCAATTGGACATGTACTTGAAAAGGACGAATTTGCAGGGTCATGGGGAAAAAGCTGGGGCATGGGACTAAATTGGACAGCTCTTTCAAAGAGCCCACACAGGCCTGAAGGGCTGAATGGCCCCCTTTTGTGCTGCGTAAGATTCTGTGATTCTATAACTGTCTTCAACCAATGTCGACTCTCATGCACATTGCTTTTAGGAGTGAGTCACTCACTGGATGATGATCAGGAGTAAGAATTAAAGCTGTTTCTCCCCTTCCCTTTCCCAAAGACATCCTTTCTGCTGCTCCAGACCAGGGAGTCAGTACTTTTAGATCAGAGCATCACTCTGGCCTCACTCTTGCTGGCCCATGTTCTCAGTCCGTCAAGCAGCAACAGTGACCCGAGTTTGGATCAGCAAAGCTTTTTTGATGTGTTACTTCAGAAAAATGAAAAGGCCTTTCCACACAGGCTCCTTAACTCAACTTGTACACGAGATATGCATTCATACTCGCCTGCTGGCCTTGCACTCTAAGCATCCCCTCTCTTGTCAAAACATCACTCCTTTTAAATGGACCAGAATCCAGTAGGTCCTGGGGAGAATTTAGTATCAGAGTAATTTAGCTTTTCTTTCCATAGCTTGTTCTGCTTTGAGGCCACCAGTGTGAATTGATAATTTCTTTCGTGACCATCCCTACACTGGAATTGCAGGCTATGAGGAGTTTGTGGTTCTCTCCCTAAAACTCTCTGGCTCTCCATCTCTCTCCTTTTGGTCACTTCTTAAAACCTACCTCTTTGAGCAAGTTTTTGGTCACCTGTCCTAATGTCTCTTTCTGTGACTTGGTATCAATTGTTTGCTCAAGCACCTTGGGATGTTTTACTACGCTAACAACAACTTGCATTTTTATAGTGTCTTCAACGTGTTAAAGCAGTCCAATGCACTTCACATGATCAATTATCAAATGAAGAGTCTTACCAGAGCATTTTAAAGGAGGAGGGGTTTAGGGAGGGAATTTCAGAGCTTAGGGGCTAGCCAGCTGAAGGTTCGGGCTGTCAGTGTAGGGATGGTCACAAAAGGTATGATCAGTTCACACTGGTGCAGTAGAGGTTGGCTTCAAACAAGAGCCCGTCCTCCCAGCTGGGGAGAAAAGAAAATTGAAGATGTGCAAGAGGCCAGCATTGGAGCAGCACAGGGATCTCGGAGGGTTGTGGGGCTATAGGGAGATTATAAAGATAGGTGAAGGTGAGACAATGGAGGGGTTTTAATACAAAGATGAGAATTTTTGATTTGTTAAAGATGCTATATAGATACTAGTTGTTGTAGTCTATACCTGAGTGTTTAGTTTCCGTTCTTCTCTGTGAAAATCTGATTGAACCCCAGTGGTGGAACTGTGATATATTTGGGACAAACAGATGAAGCTTTCCCGAGTTGCAGAGATCTTTCATTCAGAATCATCCATCCTCTTTCCATATTGTAAGCCATAAGGGTCTATGCCTTTCAGCAATTCAGAGTTCCACTCTAAGTAGTCCTCCCTTCCCTGATTCCTTAATCGAGCTTGGTGTGTGAAATGGAGATTTCCAATCATCTGTCCAGAGGGGGAACTAAGTAAAATGTTCTGGGCCCTTTCTCTTTCCCCAGATTGCACCTAGTCCTCTGCCAGTCTGAACCACAGTACCCAGGATTGCCAGTCCACCACTGTCTTTTGGCTCCAGCAATGTGCTCTCACTCGCATTGCTTTATTCATCTTGACCCATATGAAGCTTCGCCGTGTGACCTGATTAATACTGGAACACTTCCACCGAGAGTGTGCTGATGGCATGGATAATCTGGGGCACCACTGCCATTTTAAGACATCAATTAGCAACCAACAGTTTTCTGTTGATGAGAGCACCCAGCACAGTTAGGGGTCGGCCTGCATTATGTAACTGCATCTTCCAGCGTTTAAGGAAAGAAAAACCCAAGTAACAACAAAAACCTGACGTTATACAGCGCCGTTAACATAGTAAAACATCCCAAGGCACTTCACAAGAGTGTTATCACAAATTTTGACATAGAGATATTAGGACAGGTGACCAAATGCTTGTTCAAACAGGTAGTTTTTAAGGAGCACCTTAAAGGAGGAGAGAGGGGTAGAAAGACGGAGAGGTTTGTAATGGAATTCCAGAATTTAGGGCTTAGGAAGCTGAAGGCACGGCCACCAATGGTGGAGCGATGGAAATCGAGGAAATGCAAGAGGGCGAGGCCATGGGAGAGTTGCAAAACAAGGATGAGAATTTTAAAAAGCAAGCCATTGTTGGACCGGAACCAGTGTAGGTCAGCGAACTCAGGGATAGTGAGTGAACAAGACTTTGTGCAAGCTAGGATATGAGCAGCCTCCATTACACAGTCACTGGTAACTGAATCGTCGCTGGGCTAGTAAATCAGAGGCCCAGGCTAATGTTCTGGGGACATGCATTCAAATCCCACCATAGCACTTGGTGGAATTTAAATTCAGTTGATTAATAATAAAAAAAAAAATAGAATTGAAAGCTGGACTCAGTAATGGTGCCATGAAACTATCAAACCCATCTGGTTCACTAATGTCCTTTAGGGAAGGAAATCTGCCATCCTTACATGGTCTGGCCGACATGTGACTCCAGACCCACAGCAATGTGGTTGACTCTTAACTGCCCTTTGAAATAGCCTAGCAAGCCACTCAGTTGTCTAAGGCAATTAGAGATGGGCAACAAATTCTGGCCTTGCCAGCGTTACCCACATCCCATGAAAGAGTAAAAATTTAAAAAAACAGTGGCATGGTGTAAATACTGATGGGATATCCCATTGATCCATGGGCTCCTGCGACCTATCTCTCATTTAAGAGTGGTGTCGTGCTGAGCCTTGCATCAGGTTTAACGAACAAATCTTCCATGTTTGTGATGTGGATAGACCAGTTCTTCAGCCTCATTCTTTGTGACTAAAGTTATTTGAATTTCACCTATCTGAGTGCTGATGTTTTATGCCCACCTCATATTTCTTTCATTGAATGGAGATATTGCTCAGTTGCTCAAGAACTTCCAATGTCTGCAGTTCGTTTTCTTTGGAAATAAGTGTTTAGAGTCAAATGATCGTGGGTTAAGCCCCACTCCAGAGATTTGAGCACACAATCTAGACTGCCACTTTGATGCAGTACTGTCTGAGGTGCCGTCTTTTGGATGACAGGTTAAACCAACAGCCCCATCTACCTTCTCAGGTGAATGTAAAGGATCCCATGGAATTATTTCAAAGAAGAGAAGGGCAATTCTAATGTTGCCCTGACCAGTATTGATCCCTCAACCAACATCACTAAAACACGTCATCTAGTCACTATCCCATTGTAGTTTTTGGGAGCTTGCTGTGTGCAAATTTGTTGCTGCTTTTCCTACATTACAACAATCACTATACCTCAAAAAAAAAAAATTGGCTGTAAAGCACTTTGGGATATCCTAAAATCGTGAAAGCTACTATATAAATGCAAATCTTTCTTTTATTTCCTCATTGGTTGCTGCTCATTTGAGTGGCTGGTTGCATGTCCAGCAGGGCAGGAACCTTCAGTGCTGATTCGGGCTCGCCCTACTCATACCCCAGCTACTTCCTGGCCCAGCGTATAGAGAGTTCCTCTAGCAACCCAGTTTCAAGCCAGCAGTCCGGTGCGGTTAGTCACTTTCCTAAAGCAATAGTGTCATGATTTGACAGCTCAGTGCAGCAAGGCTCAGTGTGACTGTGCTAAAAGCAAAATACTGCAGATGCTGGAAATCTGAAATAATAACAAGAAATGCTGGAAACACTCAGCAGGTCTGGCAGCATTTGTGGAGAGAGAAACAGAGTTAACATTTCAGGTCAGTGACCCTTCATCAGATCTGAAACGTTAGCTCTGCTTCTCTCTCCACAGATGCTGCCAGACCTGCTGAATATTTCCAACATTTCTTGTTTTTATTTCAATGTGACTGTGCTCCAGGCTAACTCTGAAGACATAGGTCCCCAGAGCCCGCCAGCTATGTTTGCACTGCTTTGGAATCCGTCCTGTTTGCGTGTGGAGATTGAATGAAGGAAAAGGATGGTAGAATATTTATTTCTGGGAATCTCCCTCATTCTTCAAAAGGCAGTTGACCTTCAAATGGAAAGCTCCCTCCTAGCCCACTGCTCATTCTCTTCCTGGCCTGCCCTACCCTACCCTACACTACCCTGGCTAGCAGCTGTTTTGCTGTCAGTCTAATTGTACTAATTTTATTCTCACCATTTCAGTGCTTCACCTAGTTCGGTACAGTTCCATGGACCCCAGTCCCCTCTTCTGAATATGCTGGTTCTTGATAGCGTATGGGTTTTACAGGCACCTGTCACCAAAATGTGAGCCCAGACAATAGAGTTATGTAATCACATTGATCATTACAGCCTAGCTTGATCCAGCCCTGGACATCCACTCACACTTTCCAGCACGAATCACTGGTTCGTAGTTATGAGAAGCAAATTGGAAACCAGAGAGAATCTAACTATCTCCCGTTGACATTCAATGGCATTACCCTTGCTGAATCTACCACCATCAACTTCCTGGGGGTTATCATTGATCAGAAACTGAACTGATCTATCCATATAAATACTGTGGCTACAAAAGCATATCAGAGGCTGGGAATTCCGTAACGAGTAACTTCCCTCCTAAAGCTTGTCCACCATCTACAAGGCACAAGTTAGGAATGTGATGGCATACCCTCCCCTAGCCTGGATGAGTGCAGCTCTAACAACACTCAAGAAGCTTGACACCATCCAGGGCAAAGCAGCCCGCTTGATCGGCATCTTGACAAATACATGAATAGAGGGGTACGGTCCCCGGAAGTGCAGAAGGTTTTAGTTTAGACAGGCATCAAGATCGGCGCAGGCTTGGAGGGCTGAATGGCCTGTTCCTGTGCTGTACTGTTCTTTGTTCTTTTTGTTCCATCACAGGCATGCACTGCAGCAACTTAGCAAGGTTCCTTAGAGAGCACCTTCCAAACCCACAACCTGTACCACCTAGAAGGACAAGGGCAAGAGTCACATGGGAACACCACCATCTGCAAGTTCTCCTCCAAGCCACACACAATCCTGACTTGGAACTATATCGCTGTTCCTTCACTGTGGCTGGGTCAAAATCCTGTACCTCCCTCACTAACAGCGCTGTGGGTATACCTACACTAGATCGACTGCAGCGGTTCAAGAAGTTGGCTCACCACCACCTTCTCAAGGGCAATTAGGGATGGGCAACAAATGCTAACCTTGCCAGCAATGCTCACATCCTATGAAAGAAAAAGAAAATGCTATGTTGGCCTTTATGACAAATGGATTGGAGTATAAGAGTCAAGATGTCTTGGTGCAATTGTATAGGGCTTTGGTGAGACCGCACCTGGCGTAGTATGTAGTTTTGGTCTCCTTAGCTAAGGAAGGCGATACTTACCTTGAAGGGAGTACAACAAAGGTACACGTAACTGATTCCTTGGATGAGGGGATTGTCCTTTGAGGATAGATTGAATAGACATGGCCTATATTCCCTCGAGTTTGGAAGAATGACAAGAAATCTCATTGAAATTATATGACAGTTATATGAAAAGGAAGAATGTGCAGGGTTATGGGGAGAGGGCAGGGGAATGAGACTGTGGGAATTGCTCTTTCAGAGAGCCAGTGCGGGCACAATGGGCCGAATGGCCTCCTTCTGCACTGTAATGATTCTGTGATTCAGTGAATCATATAAAATTCTTCACTGGCACGAAAGGATAGATACTTGGAGGATGTTTCCCTGGCTAGGGAATCTAGACCTAGGGGTCACAGTCTCAGAATAAGGAGTTGGCCATTTAGGACTGAAATGAGGAGGAATTTCTTCTCTGAGAGTTGTGAATCTTGGGAATTCTCGACTGCAGAGAGCTCAGTCATTGAATATATACAAGATAGAAGTCAACGGATTACTGAGGAAATCAAGGGATATAGGCATAATGCGGGAAGGTGTCGCTGAGGTAGAAGATCAGCCATGATCTTATTGATTGGCATAGCAGGCTCGAGGGGCCAAATGGTCTATGCCTGCTGCTATTGCTTATGTTATTATGATAACAGTTCCGTGCCATTTATACCTCTTTGAGAAACTGGACTTGTCAAACAGGCTTCATGGTTTGGAAATCTCCCTTAAATAAAAACAAGAAATGCTGCAAATATTCAGCAGATCTGGTAGCATCTGTGGAGAGGGAAGCAGAGTTAACGTTTCAGGTCAGTGACCCTTCATCAGAACTGGCAAATGTTAGAAATTTAATAGGCTTTAAGCAAATAAAGTGAGGGTGGGGCAAGAGATAACAAAAGGCGAGGTGTTGATAGGACAGGGTCACAGAGAATATCTGACCAGAAGGTCATGGAGCAAAGGCAAACAGTATGTTAATGGTGTGCTGAAAGACAAAGTGTTAGTGCAGAGAGGATGTTAATTGACAGAAAAATGAACAGCCCTAGCCCAAAGCACAAACATGGTAAAAAAAATGAATGATGAAACAAACTAAAATAAATAAATAATAAAAAAGAAAAAATAACTAAAAGTAAAAAGGGGGGCTTGTCATGCTCTGAAATTCTTGAACTCAATGTTCAGTCTGGAAGGCTGTAGCGTTACTAATCAGTAAATGAGATGCTGTTCCTCTAGCTTGCGTTGATGTTCACTGGCACACTGCAGCAATCCCAGGACAGATATGTGGGCATGAGAGCAGGAGCTGGTGTTGAAATGGTAAGCGACCAGAAGCTCAGTCACACTTTCGCGCTGAGCAGAGGTGTTCCATAAAGCAGTCACCCAATCTGCGTTTGGTCTCCTCAGTGTAGATGAGACCACATTGTGAGCAGCGAATACAGTATACCAAATTGAAAGAAATACAAGTAAATTACTGCTTCACCTGAAAGGAGTGTTTGGGGCCTTGGTTAGTGAGGACAGAGGAGGTAAAGGGGCAGGTGTTACAACTCCTGCGATTGCATGGGAAGGTGCCGTGGGAAGGGACGAGGTGTCTGGTGGTGGAGGAGTGAAGGAACGATCCCTTCGGAATGCTGGGAGGGGAGGGGAAGATGCGTTTGTTAGTGGTGTCACGCTGGACGTGGTTGAAATGGCGGAGGATGATCCTTTGGATATGGAGGCTGATGGGGTGAAAAGTGAGGACAAGGGGAACCTGTCACGGTTCTGGGAGGGAGGGGAAGGGGTGAGGGGAGAGGTACGGGAAATGGGCCGGACATGGTTGAGGGCTCTGTCAAGTGGGAGAATGAAATGGGGTCCTTACAGGAGGCAGGATGTGAAGAAGTGTAGTCGAGGTAGCTGTGGGAGTCGGTGGGCTTATAATGAATATTTGTAGATAGCCTATCCCCAGAGATGGAGACAGAGAAGTCAAGGAAGGGAAGGGAAGTGTCGGAGATGGACCATGTAAAGGTGAGAGAAGGGTGGAAATTGGAAGCAAAGTTGATAAAGTTTTCCAGTTCGGGGTGGGAGCAGGAAACAGCACTGATAAGGCATCAATGTACCGGAACCAAAGTTGGTGGGGGGGGCTTGAGTAGGACTGGAACAAGGAATGTTTGACATATCTCACAAAAATACAGGCATAACTAGGACCCATGCAGGTACCCATAGCAACACCTTTTACTTGAAGGAAGTGAGTGGAGTTGAACAAGGAGTTGTTCAATGTGAGAACAAGTTCAGCCAGGCAGAAGAGTGTGGTGGTGGATGGGGACTGGTTGTGCCTCTGTTCAAGGAAGAAGCGGAGAGCCCTTATACCGTCCTGGTTGGGGGATGGAGGTGTAGAGAGATTGGATGTCCATAGTAAAGAGGAGGCGGTTGGGGCCAGGAAACTGGAAGTTGTCGAAATGACATAGGGTGTCAGAAGAGTCACAGATGTAGGTGGGAAGAGACTGGACCGGGGAGAAAAGATAGAGTCAAGATAGAAAGAAATTATGCATTTTGGGAAGTTAAACCAGGGCAGGACATATACAGTGAATGGCAGGGCCCTGGGGAGTGTTGTTGAGCAGAGAGACCTTGGGATGCAAGTACATAGTTCCCTGAAAGTGGCAACACAGGTAGGCAGGGTGGTGAAGAAGGCGTATGGCATGCTTGCCTTCATTGGCCGAGGCATTGAGTACAAGAGTTGGGACGTCATGTTACAGTTGTACATGACGTTGGTTAGGCCGCATTTGGAGTACTGTGTGCAGTCCTGGTCGCCGCACTACAGGGAAGATGTGATTAAGCTAGAAAAGATTCACAAGGATGTTGCCTGGTTTGGAGGGCTTGAGTTATAAAGAGAAATTGGATAAGCTGGGTCTGTTTTCCCTGGAGCGAAGGAGGCTGAGAGGGGACATGATAGAGGTATATAAAATTATGAGAGGCATAGATAGGGTAGATAGCCAGAGTCTGTTTCCCATGGTAGGGGTGACTAAAACTAGAGGTCATAGATTTAAGGTGAGAGGGAGGAGGTTTAAAGGGGATCTAAGGGGTAAATTTTTCACACAAAGAATAGTGGGTATCTGGAATGAGCTGCCTGAGGAGGTGGTGGAGGCAGGAACAGTAGCGACATTTAAGAGGCATCTGGACAGGTACTTGAATGAGCAAAGCATAGAGGGATATGGAATTAATGCAGGCAGATGGGATTAGTATAGATCGCATTATGGTTGGCATGGACGCGGTGGGCCGAAGGGCCTCTTTCTATGCTGTACGACTCTATGACTCTAAATAAGTTCAGTGGGGCAGGAACAGGCTGAAATAATGGGTCTCCCAGGACAGTCCTGTTCATGGATTTTAAAAAGGAGGTAGAAGTGGGCTGTCCAGGGTTGCGGGACTATGAGGTTGAAAGCTGGAGAGGAAAGATCTCCAGAGGAGATAAGGTCAGTGACAGTCCTGTGGACAATAGCTTGATGTTCGGTGGTGGGGTCATGGTCCAGAGGGAAGTAGGAAGAAGTGTGTGAGAGTTGACGCTGAGCATCTGCAAGGTAGAGGTCGGTCGGTGCGCCAGACAACAACAGCATCACCCTTGTTGGCAGGTTTGATGACAATGTTGGGGTTGGACCTGAGAGAACGGAGTGCAACAAGTTCAGAGGGGGACAGGTTAGAGTGAGTGACGGGGGGCAGAGAAATTGAGACGGCCGATGTCTCGCCAATAGTTCTCAATGAAAAGATCAAGAGTGGGTAAGAGACTAGAGGGAGGGGTCCAGGTGAAGGGAGAATGCTGGAGGCGGGTGAATGGGTCTGCTGGTTGGGGGGAAGTCAAAGAAGTGAGCCCGGAGGCGAAGGTGACAGAAGAAGACGTCATGCCTAGCGCAAAATTTATTGAGGTGGGGGCGTAAGGAGATAAAACTGAGTCCTTTGCTGAGTACAGAATGTTCATCAGAGAGGGGAAGGTCAGAGTGTATAGTGAATACAGGGCAAGGGGTCAGATCAGAAGGGGGTAAATCTCCCTGTTCTCCCATCTCTTCCAGAACAGAGTGGGAATGACGCATTCACAGAATGCTATTGGATGACAATTCACAGTCTGTGACTAACCTTTTTCTAGAATCCCATCGTTGTCCTTGGTAATGTTGGCTATTAGGTGGATTCCATTGCGTATGGACACTTTGTAGATGTTGCTGTGTTGAGTTCTCTGTCAAGAGAATCTGAATCATTATTTGGGGTTTTGAGCTGTGTTACAATATGGAGACAGTCTTTCTCTAACTATTATTCAACTTTGCCTTTGAGAAGAAGTAAGTTAACAGTGGGAGAATAGAGCATTCTGTACTTACGGTGCACACAAGAAGGTATTACTACATAAGTTAGTTAAAGCTCCCCTGATTCTGGGGTTTGACCAGGTTGATAAAGACTAGATTTCTACTTGTGAGATGACTAAAACTAGGGCACATAAATATAAGATAGTCAGCAATAAATCCAATAGGGAATTCAGGAGGAACTTCTTGAACCAACGAGTGTTTAGAATGTGGAATTGGCTACCATGCTTTGCACAAATTGGCTGCCACATTTCCTACATTACAACAGTGACTACAAAAGCAATTAATCGGCTATAAAACGCTTTAGCATGTCCTGAGATTGTGAAAGGCGCAATAGAAATGTGAATTCATTCTTTTTTGAAGTTAACCCATATAAGTGAGAAAGTGACTATATGTGAAAGGCCTCCATTGTCTTGCTCCCAAACTGGTGACTGGGTTTAACTTGGCATTTTAGAAATCTGAAGCAGATGCAATGCCTTGAGCCATATTAGAGGCAGCAGGCCCCATGTCAGTAATTAGTATGGGACTACACACCGTCATTGGTTGAGTGGGTGGTGATTCCTCTTGAACTAAGAAAAACCTCCACCAGCACGGTTGGATTATATTTCCATGCCACTGGGTGGGGTGGGGGAGATTACCAGGAGCATCGGACAGAGAATTGGAGTCACAGTTTTGTGGCTCAGTCTCTGACTCACACGCCACTGAGAGCACGTCAGAGAATTGGGGTCACCGTGTTGTCACCCAATGTCTGAAACACTCCATTGAGACCTGGGGTCACAAGTCAGAGAATGGGGGTCATGGTGTAACTCTGTTACCCATAAGTGCAAGAACAGCATGGTTACAGAATCAAGCCCATAGGTTTTTGTCTTTCTCGAGATGCTTGGGCTTTCATTTTGTTGAGGAAATCCCAAGGCCCTTAGTGCAGGGCATTACAGGCAAAACTGACCAGAGTCGCAGAGAAGACGAGGTAAGTGGGGATTTATTAACTGGGTGATGCCGAATCTGGGGCCAGTGACCACTAAAAATACACAGCATGCATAAAAGGCAGGTTCGTGTCTCAGATGCGATCTGTCTGAACCAATACTCACCTTTACAGACTGACCTGCTGTGCCAGTTTTCACTTCATATGAGAGTGGTGAGAAATGTGAAACTTGCTACCACATGCAGTGGTTGAGACAAATAGCATAGCATTTAAGGGTAAGTTAGATTAAGTATATGATGGAGAAAAGGAATAGAAGGATATGCTGTAGGGAAAGAGGGGTGGGAGCAGTCTCGTGGAGTGTAAACACTAGCATAGAACTATTGGGTTGAATGACCTGTTTCTGTGCTGTAAATTTTTATGTAATTCATGCATGTATAGATATCGTTTCCCCTATTATTTGGGTTTAAAAGCCTGTACGTTGTAAGAGAGAAAGGCCAGGGGTCACATTCTTCACAGTTGTTACATCATGCAAAGGAATGAGTTAGAATTGGAGTTCAACACAGTAGGGAGGAAAAAGCTTGTATTGGGCCCGTTTAGTGTTTAGGAGGAGCAGAAATTTAAAAGGAGCAAAGACCATAGCAGTGTTAATAACAGAAGGAGGCAAGACAGGTTGTATGGAGAGAGAATGTGGACACCATTGTTGTGAGAGGGATTGTCTATCAGACGATTAGCATACCACCCTGCAGTGCAAGGAGAGCTTCACCAGGTACAGGAGCTGTGTCTGGGTCTTGGAAGGCCATGGTCTGGTGTAGCACTTAGTGAGGTACTGTTGGTTCCAGGTCTTTTGGGGATGGGAGAAATCTGAGGCTGTGGGTTAAAAAGCTTCATTGACACTATCTTCAAAATTGCTGGTGCAAGTGTGATTTGTCCTGCAGCTCCGAACTGGAAATAAATTGAGTGCTGACCCCGAGCTGTATTGGATTGCTTTATGGTGTTTTATATCTGCTGCAGTTATTCAGCTTCTAGTCCTGTCTTGAAGCTTCTAGTCCAGCCAATGAGGTTCTGAACAGCTGAAGAATTAAAAGTTGTGGTGGAATTACTTGCAAATAGATTGCACTCCTTCTCTCACCTTTTGTCCTTTCCTCCCTCTCCCTTCTTCCCTATGTCTTTCTGACATTTCAGTGATACCACTATGTTCGGTGCTCCTCTGAAGTTTGAGCTGCACATACTCTGTTCCATTCACTCTTCCTTCTTCCAGCACGTTCACCACACTGTACCAGAGAAAACCCATAGCACTGTCTGCTGCTCCAAATCATTCTTTCCAAGACCCTTAAAATGCAACTTCCACAATCTTCCCATCCTCCTGAATCCTCCAGACTTTTCAAGGTCAGGCTTGGAATTGTCTAATCTGTTGTTGCTCAATGGCCTTGTTGCCTCTCAAATCCTGCTGTTGTCCTGCACTGTGGACCTTGGCCCCTCCTTGGCCTTCTCAGTAAACAAATCGTTTAATGACTGTGAATCAGAAGTTAATCGGAAGGAAATAATTGTCTTATTTCACATATATATATATATACATTTAACGTACACACAGACACATACAGAGGCACTCGGGGAACATACACAAATTTACATGCAGACTTTCTGTGACACACTGTGACATATTTATTTTTGATTACAGATGGTGTATTATACGATGAGCTCTGAGACTATGTCAACGAGACCTTGTTACTGACAACCTGATTCCACTGGGATCTCCCCATTTGCTCACCGTCACAATGCCTGTGCAGGCTCCACAATGGACAGACTTCCTCTCCTGCCCAATCTGCTGCCAGACCTTCGACGAGAACATTCGCAAGCCCATCAGCCTAGGCTGTGGACACACAGTCTGTAAGATGTGTCTCAACAAGCTCCATCGTAAGGCCTGCCCTTTCGACCAAACCACTATCAACACGGACATAGACATGTTACCTGTGAACTCTGCACTGTTACAGCTAGTAGGAGCCCAGGTAAGACTCCAACCTCTGCACTCCCATTGATTGTCCGACTCTTAAACCCACATGTATAGCAACATCTTCTGCCAATTGTTAACTGATTGGATGGGTCCTGACTATCATCCTGATTTTTAAACCATCTCTAAAGATTTTCTAATTTATAAAAATGTTAAACGAAAATTAATAATACACAATTTTTTGGTTCCACTGTGCTCTTTCTCCTGGTTTCTTGCTCGCCCCAGAGTCCTGGAGATTAATCTTTACTTCCTGGCGACACCAGGATTATCCTGGAGGATTGGCATTGCTACTTGTAGACAGGGTGCGAGTGATGTCTTCACCCAAACAATCCCCATTGCTGGTCAAGGCTCACTGACTCGATGATTAATGGCAGTGATCCAAGCTACACAGTGTCCATCTGCTTCCTGTGCAATACATTGTTCAATCCCCACAGCTCGCCCTGTGCAACACACTGTTCAGTACACCCAGCTCTCCCTGTGTAGCACACAGCTCGCCCTGTGCAACACACTGTTCAGTGCACCCAGCTCTCCCTGTGTAGCATACAGCTCGCCCTGTGCAACACACTGTTCTGTACACCCAGCTCCCCCTGTGTAACGCACTGTTCTGTACACCCAGCTCCCCCTGTGTAACGTACTGTTGAGTACACACAGCTCTCCTTGTGTGGCACACAGCTCTCCCTGTGTAACGCACTTGAGTACACACAGCTCTCCCTGTGTAATGCACTGTTGAGTACACACAGCTCTCCCCGTGTAATGCACTGTTGAGTACACACAGCTCTCCCCGTGTAACGCACTGTTGAGTACACACAGCTCTCCCTGTGTAACGCACTGTTGAGTACACACAGCTCTCCCTGTGTAACGCACTGTTGAGTACACACAGCTCTCCCCGTGTAACGCACTGTTGAGTACACACAGCTCTCCCCGTGTAAAGCACTGTTGAATACACACAGTTCTCCCCGTGTAACGCACTGTTGAGTACACACAGCTCTCCCTGTGTAACGCACTGTTGAGTACACACAGCTCTCCCTGTGTAATGCACTGTTGAGTACACACAGCTCTCCCCGTGTAACGCACTGTTGAGTACGCACAGCTCTCCCTGTGTAACGCACTGTTGAGTACGCACAGCTCTCCCTGTGTAACGCACTGTTGAGTACGCACAGCTCTCCCTGTGTAACGCACTGTTGAGTACGCACAGCTCTCCCTGTGTAACGCACTGTTGAGTACGCACAGCTCTCCCTGTGTAACGCACTGTTGAGTACGCACAGCTCTCCCTGTGTAACGCACTGTTGAGTACACACAGCTCTCCCTGTGTAGCGCGCGGCTCTCCCTGTGTAATGCACTGTTGAGTACACACAGCTCTTCCTGTGTAATGCACTGTTGAATACACACAGCTCTCCCCGCGTAACGCACTGTTCAGTGCACACAGCTCTCCCCGCGTAACGCACTGTTCAGTGCACACAGCTCTCCCCGCGTAACGCACTGTTCAGTGCACACAGCTCTCCCTGTGTAACGCACTGTTCAGTGCACACAGCTCTCCCTGTGTAACGCACTGTTCAGTGCACACAGCTCTCCCTGTGTAACGCACTGTTCAGTGCACACAGCTCTCCCTGTGTAACATACTGTTCAACCCCAAGTCTATCCCTATGTAACGCACTGTTTAGTGCACACAGCTCTCCCTGTGTAGCGCGCGGCTCTCCCTGTGTAGCGCGCGGCTCAGTGCACGCGCGGCTCTCCCTGTGTAGCGCGCGGCTCGGTGCACGCGCAGCTCTCCCTCTGTAACACACTGTTCAGTCTGTCCAGCTCCTTGTTGTGTACACTGTCTTTTCTCGTTGCTCATGGTGAATAGGGCAATTCTGTGCAGATTTCCCCATACATCCTGTGGTCTGATCAAGGATCTGTTTCACCCTCAGCATTAAATGATCTCTCCCTGACTAAAAGTCTCATGACATCTGTAAATAGGGTTGAGCTGGAACAGGAGAGCTAAAGATGACGTGGAGATGCAAGTGAGGCCAACCTGAGCCACACGATGAGATGTTTGCGTTTGTTCCTGATGCATGCAGTGTAGGGGCTGTGTTTGGCAAGAGGAGCAGATTCAGTGCCCACAACATCTTTCTGTCTGAAGGAGTTATTATTTGGTAATAGCTGAGTCATTGGAACATTTTGATGGACAAGTGAGTCCCTGTTTGTTTTCTCACCAGCACTGCACTTCACGTAACCTGTTCAGTGACCACTGAGCTGGTTTCTCTCTGACCCTCTCTTCCCAATCCTTTCCCCGCCATATACACAGCATATTCAGCTGGCCGTGTACTCTTTATGTTCCCCACAGTACTTTTTAGGTGACGATTGGGAACTTTTAATTATCTCAATAAAACTAACGTTCATCCTATGCCCCTTTATATCAACAGCAGTAGGCCATTCAGCCCCTCGAACCTGTTCCACATTTAATAAGATCATGGCTATTCTGTATCTTAATTCCATTTACCCACCTTAATTCCGTAACCCTTAATACCCTTACTTAATCTATCAATCTCAATTTTGACATTTTCATTTGACCCCCAACTCTGACGACCTTTTGGGGAGAGAGTTCCAGATTTCCTCCTATGCTTTGTGAAGAAATGCTTCCTGATATCACCCCTAAACTACCTAGCTGTAATTTTCAGGTTTATGCTCCTTTGTTCTGGACTTGCGCCACCAGAGGAAATAGGGTTGGTAGAGAGAAACTATCAACAACCCCTTTGATCATCTTAACCATTTCAATTAGATCGCCCTTAAATTATTCCTTATACCACAGAGCTTCCTCAGACCAGAAGAATGTGTGAGCAGCAGCCCCAGTATATAAGCAGGCCCCGCTACTGTGGGTGGAGGTTTCATTCATCGCATGGGACAGTGCCAAATATGAGCAGCTTGCTTGGTCTTGCTGGCACTTAGGATTGTTTCCCCATTGACACTAGGAAAGGTGTGAGTGTGACTTTCCACAAACCAAACAAGTGCAAGGCTTGCACGTGTGCAGTAGTGCAACAAAGAAATTGTGCGTCCACGCAACTCGCTGCTCTCTGTCCGGATAGAATTTGCCACACGGTATAAACAACGCAGATTCAGAGTCACAGAACCTGTCCGACTATAGATGGCGGAGTTATCTAAAAGGGTAATAATTATTCAGAGGACAAGTGTGAGGCTCAGATGTTGCAATCTGCTCTCCATTCCTGACAGCTCATTCTATGGTAAAAGCAAAATACTGCGGATGCTGGAAATCTGAAATAAAAACAAGAAATGCTGGAACCACTCAGCAGGTCTGGCAGCATCTGTGAAAAGAGAAGCAGAGTTAACGTTTCGGGTCAGTGACCCTTCTTCGGAACTGACAAATATTAGAAAAGTCACAGGTTATAAGCAAGTGAGGTGGGGGTGGGGCAAGAGATAACAAAGGAGAAGGTGTGGATTGGACAAGGCCACATAGCTGACCAAAAGGTCATGAAGCAAAGGCAAACAATATGTTAATGGTGTGTTGAAAGACAAAGCATTAGTACAGATTAGGTGTTAACGGACTGAATATTGAACAGCAGCAAGTGCAAACCTGAAAATAAACAGTGGGTAAGCAAACTGAACAAACTAAGATGAAATGAAATAAATGCAAAAAAAAGATTGTAAAAAATGTAAAAAAGGAAAAAAGAAAAAATAACTAAAAATGAAAGTCAAGAGCATGACAGCCCCCCATTTTACTTTCATTTTTAGTTTTTTTTTTCTTTTTTCCTTTTTTGCATTTTTAACAATCTTTTTTTTGCATTTATTTCATTTCATCTTAGTTTGTTCAGTTTGCTTACCCACTGTTTTTTTTTAGGTTGCACTTGCTGCTGTTCAATATTCAGTCCGTTAACACCTAATCTGTACGAATGCTTTGTCTTTCAACACACCATTAACATATTGTTTGCCTTTGCTCCATGATGTTTTGGTCAGCTATGTGGCCTTGTCCAACCTACACCTTCTCCTTTGTTATCCTTTGCCCCACCCCCACCTCACTTGCTTATAACCTGTGACTTTTCTAATATTTGTCAGTTCCGAAGAAGGGTCACTGACCCGAAACGTTAACTCTGCTTCTCTTTTCACAGATGTTGCCAAACCTGCTGAGTGGTTCCAGCATTTCTTGTTTTTAGCTCATTCAGTGGTGCCTTGGCGATGATGCAGAGATTTACCACATTGGTGCAATGAGGGAATTCAGTAATGTGGAGAGATTGGAGAAGCTAGGGTTTCTCTCCTTGGAGCAGAGAAAGTTAAGAGGGGATTTGATAGAAGTATTCAAAATTATGAGGAACTTTGATGGAGTAGATAAGGAGAAACTTGTTTCTACTGGCCGGAGGGTTGATAACCAGAGAACACAGGTTTAAAATAATTGACAGTATACTGGTGAGGAGAAGAGAATTCTTTTTACATAGTGAATTGGTATGATCTGAAATGCACTGTCTGAAAGGGTGGTGCAAGCAGATTCAATCGTAAGTTTGAAAAGGAAATTGGATAAATAGTTGAAAAGAGGTTTATAAGGTTTTGGAGAAAGAGTGGGGGAGTGGGACTAATTGGGTAGAACTTTCAAAAAGACTGCACTGAAACCATGGGTGGAATTTAATTTGGCCCACGGGAGTGGGTAGTGAGGCAAGGGTGGGGGGCTGTAGAATCAGGAGGGAAGGCAGGGGTGGAGTGCCTGCCACCTTCCTGACTCCATCCAGTTCAATCTGGGGACAGGAAGGTCAAAGATTGCCTTCCTGCGCAGAAGCCAATTAAGGACCGCTGCAGGGCCTCTTCTTGCCAGCGCTGGTATTGACCAGCCACCGGGGGCCCTACGTCATGTGGGGAGACAGCCTAGTAAAAGGTGATGGCCTCCCTACAGGCCCACCTTCCAGATTGGGCACAGAGGGGCGCCCCCACCCCCAGGCCTGCCTGATAAGCCCGATGCGACTTACCTGGGTTCCAGGGCATGCTCCATCTTGCTGCTGCTGGCGGAATGCAGTCCCAGCAGTGGCCACTGCTCCCAGTGGCGCTACTGGGACTGAAGCTCTTGGAGGTGGAATCTTTGCCCTTAAAGGGCGCAGGTCCTGACGCCAGGCAGTTAATTGCCTGATGGGCATAGAATCGCGTCAAGGCTCTTGGAATCACCCCTGATGGGCATAGAATCGCGTCAAGGCTCTTGGAATCAGCCACGCCAGGATTGCCCCCAGCTTTATGGCCAGCCACTGGGACTAACGCCGCCGTCATTAAATTCAGCCTAATGAGCTAACATATAAGAACATAAGGCATAGGAGCAGGAGTACAGAATACAACACCTAGAGTCTACCCAGCCAGTCAATACGATCAAGGCTGATCTTCTGCCTCAACTCCATGTTCCTATACTAGACCTGGTATTGTGCAACAAGATAGGGTTAATTGATGACTTCATGTTGAAGGTGCCCGTCGGTAGCAGCGATCATAATACGATTGAATTTTACATTCAGTTTAAGGGAGAGAAGAATGGGTTCAAGACTAGTATTTTAAACTTTAAAAAGGGCAATTATGAGGGCATGAAAGCAGATCTAGCTAAAGTGAACTGGCAAATTAGGTTAAGGGATAGGTCAATAGAGATGCAGTGGCAGACATTTAAGGGGATATTTCAGAATACACAGAACAGATGCATTCCAACAAGAAAGAAAAATTTTAAGGGGAGGACCCACCATCGGTGGTTAACCAAAAATGTTAAAGATAGTATCAAACTTAAAGAAAAAGCATATAGTTGTGCAAAGATGGGAGGCAGGCCAGAAGATTGGACAGACTATAAAAAACAGCAAAGAATGACTAAAAGATTGATAAGGAAGGTAAAATTAGAGTACGAGAGAAAGCTAGCTAGAAATATAAAGATAGATAGTAAGAGTTTCTGTAGCTATTTAACAAAGAGTTAACAAAGTGAGCATTGGTCCTATAGAAAGTGAGTCTGGGGAATTAATAAAGAAAAATAAGGAGATGGCAGATGAATTGAACGGGTATTTTGCATTGGTCTTCACTATAGAGGATACAAGTAACATCCCAGAAATAACTGTAATTCAGGAAATGGAAGGGAGGGAGGAACTCAAGAAAATTACTATCACCAGTGAAGTGGTATTGAACAGATTGTTGGAGCTGCAGGCTGACAAGTCCCCGGGCCCTGATGGACTTCATCCTAGGGTCCTAAAAGAAGTGGCTAGTGAGATAGTTGATGCATTGGTTTTAATTTTCCAAAATTCCCAAGATTTGGGGAAGTTTCCATTAGATTGGAAAATAGCGAATATCTTTATTCAAAAAGGGAGGGAGACAGAAAGCAGGAAATTTCAGGCCAGTTAGCTTAACATCTGTTATCGGGAAAATGTTAGAAGCTATTATTAAAGACGTTCTAGCAGGGCACTTGGAAAAATTCAAAGTAAACAGGCAGAGTCAACACCATTTTGTGAAAGGGAAATCATATTTAACCAATTTATTGGAATTCTTTGAAGAAGTAGCATGTGCTGTGGATAAAGGGGAACCGGTGGATTTTTTATTTTATTTATTTTTTTATTTAGAGATACAGCACTGAAACAGGCCCTTCGGCCCGCCGAGTCTGTGCCGACCATCAACCACCCATTTATACTAATCCTACACTAATCCCATATTCCTACCACATCCCCACCTGCCCCTATATTCTCCTACCACCTACCTATACTAGGGGCAATTTATAATGGCCAATTTACCTATCAACCTGCAAGTCTTTTGATAGTGGGAGAAAACCGGAGTACCCGGCGAAAACCCACGCAGACACAGGGAGAACTTGCAAACTCCACACGGGCAGTACCCAGAACTGAACCCGGGTTGCTGGAGCTGTGAGGCTGCAGTGCTAACCACTGCGCCACTGTACTTAAATTTGCAGAAGGCATTTGATAAGGTGCCGCATCAAAGATTATTGCGAAAAATAAAAGCTCATGGTGTAGGGGGTGTAGGCCCTGAAAAGTTGGACAAGTAACGTTTTATGCCCAGCATGCTCTAAGGCAGCTAAAGATAAGTGCATAACTTGCTAAAGTAAGCTAACAAACATGTCGAAGCTTGTGGTTAGGGATATGTGACCATTAGACTAGAGTGTTGAACAAGAATAGATAAAAGAGGGACAGATGTAGGGGAATGAACGGTGGTTATTGTAAACAAGCCTGGACCTCTGTCCAGGTGACTTAATGGCTGACGCTTGCCAAAGATGAGATAATGCTTGAAGATTTGTGCTAAACAAGATCATGTGAGTCATGGATTGAGCAAGGAGCCTTCAAAGAATACATAAGGGTTAACACTTGAGGGTATTCTCGACGAGAACCCGGGAAAAACTCTCGAAGGCAGGATCCTGAGTCTGGAGGCTCAGGAATCAGACAAGAGACTGATTACCTCTGTGTTGACAGATAGTATCTTGTACAAGAAGTAAGACTTGTACTTATTTGGTGTCTAAATAAACTGTTGTAAGCATTTGTATGCTTTAAGTGATTTTAATACTAATAAAGTGAAGTTATACAAGACTTTGGTTTTAGTGTATCTTTGTCTGTCACGTCAGTTGATACCCTACAGAGAAAAAGGGTCAACAGAGGTAACATATTGGCATGGATAGAAGATCGGCTAGCTAACAGGAAACAGAGTAGGCATAAATAGGTCATTTTCTGGTTGGCAAAAGGTAATGAGTGGTGTCACAGGGATCAGTGCTGGGGCCTCAACTTTTTACAATTTATATAAATGACTTGGATGAAGGGTCAGAAGGTATGCTTGCTTAATTTGCTGATGACACAAAGATAGATAGGAAATGAAATTGTGAAGAGGACATAAGGAGGCTACAAAGGGATATAGATAGGTTAAGTGAGTGGGCAAAGATCTGGCAAATGGAGTATAATGTGGGAAAATGTATAATTGCCCATTTTGGCAGGAAGAATAAAGAAGAAGCATATTATCTAAATGGTGAGATTGCAGAGCTCTGAGTTTCAGAGGGATCTCGGTGTCCTAGTGCCTGAATTGCAAAAGGTTAGTATGCAGGTTCAGCAAGTAATTTGGAAAGCAATTAGAATGTTATTGTTTATTGCGAGGGGAATTGAATTCAAAAGTAGGGAGGTTATGCTTCAGCCATACAGGGCATTGGTGCGACCACATCTGGAGTTCTGTGTACAGTATTAGTCTCTTATTTAAAAGGAAGGATGTCAATGCATTAGAAGCAGTTCAGAGAAGGTTTACTAGACTAATACCTGGAATGGATGGGTTGTCTTACGAGGAAAGGTTTGGACGAGCTAGGCTTGTATCCACTGGAGTTTAGAAGAGTAAGAAGTGACTTGATTGAAACATGTAAGAGCCTAAGGGGTCTTGACAGGGTGGATGTGGAAAGGAAGTTCGCCTTTGCGGGAGAATCATGAACTAAGCGTCACAGACTTGGAGGGTTGAATGGCCTGTTCCTGTGCTGTACTGTTCTTTGTTTAAAAATAAGGGGTCGCCCATTTAAGACACATAAAAAACTTTTTTTCTCTCAGATGCTTGTGATTCTTTGGAACTTTCTTCCTCAAAAGGCAGTGGAAGCAAAGTCTTTAAATATTTATAAGGCAGAGGTAGATAGATTCTTAATAAGTGGGTGAAAGGTTATCGGGGGTTGGTGGGAATGTGGCGTTGAGGTTACAAGCAGATGAGCCATGATCTTATTGAATGGCGGAGGAGACTTGAGGGGCACAGTGGCCTCCTCCTGCTCCTAATTCACATGTCCATATGTTCCTGCCCATTCCCCTTATTCCTTGAGAGGCCAAAAATCTGTCTATTACAGTCTTAAAAAAAACTCAATGATGGAGCACCCACAATCTTCTGGGGTAGAGAAATCCAAAGATTCACAGCCCTCTGAGTGAAAAGAATTCTCCTTATCTCAGTCCTAAATGATTGACCCTTTATCCTGAGACTGTGTCCCCGTGTTCTAGATTCTCCAGCAGGGGAAACAACTGCTCAGCATCTACCCTATCAAGCCCCTTCAGAATTTAGTATGTCTCAATAAGATCACCTCTCATTCTTCTAAATTCCAGAGAGTTATATGCCCAATTACTCAACCCTCATCCTAGGAGAACCCTCTCATCCCAGGGACCAATCTAGTGAACCTTTGCTCTACTGGCTCCAATGCAAGTAAATCCTTCCTTAGGTATGGAGACTAATACTGCGCGCAGTATTCCAGATTTGGTCTCACCAATTTTAGCAAGACTTCCTTATTCTTGTACTCCAATCCCCTTGTAATAAAGGCCAAAATTCCCTTTGCCTTCCTAGTTGCTTGCTGTACCTGCATGCTAATTTTGTGTTCCTTGTATAAGTACACCCAAGTCCCTCTGAACACCAACATTTCCAAGTTTCATGCCTTTTAACAAATATTCTGCTTTTCTATTCTTACTACCAAAGTGAATAACCTCACACTTCCCCACATTATACTCCATCTGCTACCACCTTGCCCACTCACTTCACCTGTCTACATCTCTTACATTCTCTAGACGTCCTCCTCATAGCTTACATTCCCACCTAGCTTTGTATCATTATCAAACTTAGATACACTACTCTCTGTCTCTACGTCTAAGTCATTCATATAGATTGTAAATAGCTGAGGCCGCAGCATTGATTTTTGAGACATTCCACTAGTTACAGTCTACCAAATTGAAAATGCCCCATTTATCCCTGCTCTCTGCTTCCTGTCCATTAACCAATCCGCCATCCATGCTAATATGTTACCCCCAACCCCATGAGCCCTTATCTTGCGTATTCACCTTCTGTGTGGCACCCTATTGAATGCCTTTTGGAAACCCAAGTATACGACATCTGCTGGCTCCCTTTTATTTACCCTACTTGTTACATCCTCAAAAAACTTGTCGAACATAATTTTCCTTTCGCAATACCATGTTGTCTTTGCTTGATTATTATGATTTTCTATCATTGTTAGGACTTCCTTAATAATAGATTCCAGAATTTTCTCGATGACTGATGTTAGGCTAATTGGCCTGCAGTTCCCTGTTTTCTCTCTCCCTCCTTTCTTGAATAGTGGTTATACATTTGCCAACTTCCAATCTGCTGGGACCATTGTGGAATCTAGGGAATTTTGGAAAATCATCACCTGCGCATCCATTGTCTCTGCAGTTATCTTTTTTAGTACCTAGTATATAGGCTATCGGGTCCTGGGGATTTGTCGGCTTTTAGTCCTTAAGTTTCTCTGATAATTTATCTCTGCTGATATTAATTACTTTAAGTTTCTCACTCTTGTTATCCTCTATTTCTGGTATGTAATTTGTGTCTTCTACTGTGGAGACAGACACAAAATATTTGTTCAACATCTCTGTCATTTCCTCATTCCCCATGAGAATTTCTACTGTCTCTGCCTCAAAGGGACCAGTGTTTACTTTAGCTATTCTCCTTTTTACATATTTATAAAAGCTATTACCATCTGTTTTTATATTCCTGGCTAGTTTACTCTCATTCTGTTTATTCCCTTTTTATCAGTCGCCCTTTGCTGGTTTCTAAAACTCTCCCAATCCTCAGGCTTACTACTATTCTTTACAACATTATAAGCTTCTTTTAATCTAATACTGTGTTTAACTTTCCTTGTAATCTCGAATGGATCTTTCTCTCAGGGTTTTTGTTTTTCAATGGAACGCATGTCCCCCTTCTGTGCTGCATGATTCTACAATTTGCTGATTCTAATTTTGTCTGATTCTCCTTCCCAAAATCTCTGACTCTTGCTGAGACTGGGGCTGAGCAGGAGATGGAGTTTGCACAGTTCCACATAGGCTACCAGCCCTTCAGAGCCTCACCCGAGTTGCCATTTTAGGTGGTAAATTTCAGAGGGGAAAAAGCTAGGCCTGATCCTGTTTTCCAGCTGATTGCGAATGCACACACAGTCATTGGGCAACAGCAAGTAGCAGATACACTTCCCTTTGGTGGCCAAAGGGCTCTTTGTAGGCATCCCCAATTAGTATTCTGCTGCATCAGCTAACTCAGTGCTGACTGGAGAACCTGCTAGTCTGCACTGCTTCGTTACCACACCACATGCTGCAGCAACCCTCTTATCAGCTCTTCTCTAAGAGTAAGAACTCTGGCTGGTGAGTCGAGTAACAGAGAACACAGTCTCAGAATAAGAGGCAGGCCATTTAAGACTGAGATGAGGAGGAATTTCTTTACTCGGAGGGTGGTGAATCTGTGGAATTCTCTACCCCAGAGGGCTGTGGAAGCTCAATCATTGAGCATGTCCAAGACAGAAATCAATAGATTTCTGAATACTAATGACATCAAGGGATATGGGGATAGTGGGGGAAAATGACATAGAGGTAAATCATCAGCCATGAATCTGTTTGAATGGCGGAGCTGGCTTGATGGGCCAAATGGCCTACTACTCCTATTTCCTGTGATCCTACAAGAGCTTTAAGGAAAAATAGAAAGAAAAGACTTGCATTTTTACTTTGTACATTTCCTGACCTCAGGGATATCCCCAAGCACTTTATGCCAATTGAATACTTCTGAAGTGTTGTAATGTTGGAAATGCACCAGCCAGTTAGCACACAGCAAGCTCCCACAAACAGCAATGTAATAAAGGGCAGGTGATCTGTTTTAGTGATGTTGGTTGAGGGGTTATATTGGCCCGTACACCAGGGAAATTTTTGAAATTATACCATGGAGCTTCTACATCTCTCTCATCTGAGAGATAGCACCTCTGACAGTGCTGCCCACTGAATGATGGCTGATGGTGTCAAAACAGGGAGAAACTCAAACTGAAGTAGTCACAGTCGTACCTTCTCATTACACTCTATCTCTTTTTCCCTGGAGAGTTGAAGCTTTTCTCTGGGCCATACTGCTGTGTTTGTGGAGGGACCAGAGACACATTTGCTGGATGTTCTGAAGCTCAGTTTTGTGTTTGGATACTCATCACATTTACTGTGTGAGCATTGTTGATGTATCCTATCTCATTACATTATTATTTCCTACAATACAACAGTGACTACATTTCAAAAGTGCTTCAGTGGCTGTACAGAGCTTAGGGATGTCCTGAGGTCATGAAAGGCATTATATAAATACCAGATATTTTTAATTACATTATAAAACTGATTGTCCAATCAAATGGTGGCCTCAGCCAGTAAGATCAACCCCAGTGTTAGTGTATTACATTAAAATATTATGTTCTCATTTGAGCAGCGCTAAAGTTCTACAATATATTATGTTACATTATTTTTTTAGGAAATATTATCGGAATATATTCTCGTTACAGTGTTAATTATATTCAGTAAACAGCTTTTTTATTTGCTCTTTGATTGTGTGCAGATTCCGGAGCCACAGTCTGTCACCCTGTGTACTGGAGCAGAAAATACCAAACACTACGAGGAAGCAAAGAAATGTGTGGAGGAACTGGCACTGTACCTCAAACCACTCAGCAGCACCAGAGGTACCTGCAATCCATTGAGGACATTCCCACTGTGTCCTAAGAATTATTTATTTATTAACAGCTTTTTGGGAATGTGTTACAGACTGGAATCTAATTGAGCAGTTCAGGTAGTTTATATAAGAAGTAACTGATACCTAGGAGTGTATTACAGACTGGATTCTAATCAAGGGCTTTGGGTGGTTTATGTATAGAATAACAGATACCCAGTAGTGAGTTAACCGCTGGAATTTAATTATGGCGTTCAAGTGGGTTTTATATGTGGAATAACTGATATCTGGGAGTGAATTATAGACTGGAATCTAATTGAGGGGCTTGGGTGGTTTATACATAGAATAACAGATACCTGGGAGTGAGTTACAGACTGGAATCTAATTATGGGGTGGGAGAAGTCCCATGCCCAGTGATGTTAGTAGAACAATATTTGTACCATTCATCATTCTGTCATGACTGCCTGCTTTATCAGGGAATAAGCTGCAGTTGGTAATGGGGCATCTGTGCACAGTGCACCTTGTGACTGCTTAAATGGAATAATAATGGCCTACCCGGTCATCTGTGAAATCTTTTGTGTGAGTCCTGCCTTTTATGGAAGCTATCTGACCCTTGAGTATGGGGAAATCAGAACTTAGTATAGTTCGGACTTTTTCCCCAACACCTTTCCTTGTGTTAATAAAAGCAAAATACAGTAGATGCTGGAAATCTGAAATAAAAATAAGAAATGCTGGAAATACTCAGGTCTGGCAGCATCTGTGGAGAGAGAAGCAGAGTTAACGTTTCAGGTCAGTGACCCTTCATCGGAACCTTTCCTTATGTTGCTCTTTAGATGACAGTGTCCATGTGCAGACCAAGTGTCCTCTGTACTAAAATCTGAGTCTTCATTCTCTGCCTCGGTTTTTTACTGTACTGAGGTCTAACAATTAACCCTGTGTCAGTGTCCGTTACTTACTGGAGGATATACGGGTGCCCATCATGTTCTCTTTCCATTTCAGTAGGTTAAAGAGACCATGCTGCTGGATGCCTGTCCACTGGCTAAACTGCTTCAGAATTATTTGCAGATATAATTATTTACACACACAAAAAGGCAAAATATTATCAGTGGAACAATCAAACTTACATTTGCTAGCAACTGGGTTTAAAAATAAAAGTATTTTCTTAAGCAGGAAAATTCCAATTAGAAAATACATTGGGGCAATAATCAATAAAGAAACGAACTGATCTAAAGGCTTATGTAAAAGCCAACTGAAAGCAACAATTGAGAAATAGCAAAAATGTATTTACTTTGGCTTTACTCTGTCATCCAATAAACCTCCATATGCTTACCAGTGCCGAGCGATCTGGGCGCTCAATTCACTAAGTTGCGATTCAGAACATTGCCTGATGCTCCTCCCGCTCTCCCAGTGCCACCTGTCACTGGGGCCAGTAACCCCGTAGGAGGTTCCCAATTAGCTGAATGTTGTCAGGTATCCAGCCCCTGTATCCCCATCCCTGAGTCCTGTACTATACCCAAGAAACACCTGAGCAGTACTCCAGCCATGTAGTGTCTGTTTAGAGCAGGCGACGAAGGGTAGGCCCCATGAAAAAAATAAATCCCTGTGCCATCAACATCACCCCTGCATTGTGCCCCCTTGCTTCCCGCTACTCCACAGAATGTTGCTAGTGTGGAACAAGAAGCCCGTAGCCATTTACTGACCCAAAATGACATCCCATGCAGCAGTTCAGTAATGAAGAAAATGTCCGGAGTGCTGAGAACATATTCAGGCACGTGGAGTGGCTGAAAGGTGCCAGCAGATCCCCAAGATCATTTCTTACAGAATTCATGCCACTTCTTAAAATATATGGAAGACCAAAGAACCATAAGAAAGTCCCCTGGTTTTCAGGGCTTTCTATTTGAGGATTGTCTTTTAATGAGCAGTGTCTGAGCGGGCTCGTGTCATATGAACAATGAGCTCTGGAACTGTTGGTGATCAATCCCTCTATGGTCTCGCCCCTTCCTATCTCTGTAACCTCAAAGAACCCTGCGTTCCTCCAATTCTGGCCTTTTGTCCATCCCCACTTCCTTCACTCCATCATTGGAAGCCATGCTTTCAGCTGCAAGGCTCTAGATCTGGAAATCCCCCTCTCGACCTTGCTCTCATCCTTTAAGACACTCCTTAAAATTACCTCTGAACAAACTTTGTCACTGGTTCTAATGTCTCCTTCCTTGCTCAAGTCAATTTTTGTCTGATTACACTGCTGTGAAGCGCCTTGGGCCATTTTACTATGTTAAAGGCACTATATAAATACAAGTTGTTATTCACACAGACCCACAGCCTGACTGATTCTTACCACCTGCTGACCAAGAGAATGACATAGGCTGTAACTGAGGTAGCAGTGCAGACAACAGGCAAAACACAGCCTGAAACAATGAAGGTCTGTTTAAAACAGAAATTTCAGTGCTCGAGTTAATGAGCACGAAGACAGACTGAAAATGGAAATCTCACACAGCAACACGGCTGGCTGGTGGTATTTTTAATCGGACTTGGCCATGATAAGTTAAAATCATGTAATAGGGAGACAGAAATTCATATTTCTGCCAGAGTGCCTTTCGCTGTGGGTCTCTCTGGAGCTTCGCTGTGGGACCTTACTATGGGATGTGTGATTTCCTTTTCTAGGGTGTCTCTCTGTGGTGTAAGTCTCGCACTAGGATATGGGAATCTGGGTTCTTGGACTGTGCAGAATTGCAGGATGTTGGACTATGCCCTGTGGAAGCTAGCCAACACCCATTGTCTTTCCGAATCCCTGACTGTAAGCAATGATGTTAGTGCAGGGCAAGTAGACACGGGCCCAGTCTGTGTCAGTTGAAGAGCTGGCCAAGTCTATCCCTGCCTGGCTATGATATTATGCTGTCTTGTGCCCTCTGTTGAGCTGTGTTGTATTGCAGGTGTGGTGCTCAGCAGTGCTGCACAGAGCGTGCTGAGCAGGCCCATGCAGAGGAAGCTGGTTACTCTGGTTCACTGTCAGCTGGTGGAAGAAGAAGGTCGAATCCGGGCAATGCGAGCTGCCCGCTCGCTGGGGGAGCGCACCGTCACCGAGCTCATCCTTCAGCATCAGAACCCACAGCAACTGTCATCCAATCTCTGGGCAGCTGTCAGAGCCAGGGGCTGCCAGTTTCTTGGACCAGGTACAGTACTGAACTGGCATAGTGCAGTAGGTTCACTTTTAATACCTATCATATGTTTTAGCGCTTCAGAATATTATACGTTTCTTCAAACATGTTTTTTTGTATAAACCTTGCTGCACCAAGAGTGCTGGGGAATGGAATGCTTTCTGCTACCATCTACCAAGTTGTCCCAGGGTAAGGGTTATATACAGAGTAAATCTCCCTCTACACTGTCCCATCAAACACTCCCAGGGCAGGTACATTATGGGTTAGATACAGAGTAAAGCTCCCTCTACACTGTCCCATCAAACACTCCCAGGACAGGTACAGAATGGGTTAGATACAGAGTAAAGCTCCCTCTACACTGTCCCATCAAACACTCCCAGGGCAGGTACAGTATGGGTTAGATACAGAGTAAAGCTCCCTCTACACTGTCTCATCAAACACTCCCAGGGCAGGTACAGCACTGGTTAGATACAGAGTAAAGCTCCCTCTACACTGTCCCAACAATGTGCCTTAGCCCAAGATCCAAAGAACATCATGTTAGAAGCATATTTGAAAGCACCATTCTTCTTTTCCCCTATGCAATTTAACAGCGTTTCATTTGTTTTAAATCTTACTCTCGATCCTAACCTTCTCACATAAGTGATCTGGGAATTGGACAGAGTGGAAGAAACTATTATTGAGAGTATGTAAATATAAACTAAATAATTGGAACAGGATTGGAGAAACTGTAGGATGGGGCAGAATTAAAAGGACTCCAGCTGGGTGGGACTGCTCTCACCAGCTTCCTTCTTATCTATCCAGTCGTAGCTAGTGTATCATTTGCAATGGCTTCTGTTCCTGCTCCCGCACTGTTACTTCTGGTGTCCCCCAAGGTTCTATTCTTGGCATCCTCCTATTTCTCATCTTCATGCTGTCCCTCGGCAACATCATCTGAAAGCATAGTGTTAGTTTACATGTGTACACTGACAACTCCCAGCTCTCCCTCACCACCGCCTCTCTGAATTTCTTCACTGTTGTTAAATTATCAGACTGCATATCTGACATCCAATGGTGGATGAGCAGAAATTTTCTCCAATTAAATATTGGAAAGACTGAAGCCGTTATTTTCTGTCCCAGCCAAACTCTGTTCCCCAGCTGCCGACTCCATCCCTCTGCCCGACTACAGACTGAGATTAAACCAGTCTGTCTGCAATCTTAGTGTCACCTTTGACCCCAAGATGAGCTTCTGACTTCATTTCGCGCCATCACTGAGGCTACCTATTTCTACCTCTGTAACATTGCCTGACTCCGCCCTTGTGTCAGCTCATCTGCTGTTGAAACTGATTCATGCCTTTGTTACACCTCGACTTGACTATTCCAACGCACTCCTGGCTGGTTTCCCACATGCTATGCTCCATAAACTTGAAGTCATCCAAAACTCTGCTGCCTGTGTTTTAATTCGCACTAAGTCCCGTTCACCTATCACTCCGATGTTGACCCCAGTCAAGCAGTGTCTTTTGATTTTGAAATTCTCATTCTTGTTCTCAAATCCGTCCTTATCTCTGTAATCTCCTCCGGCCCCACAATCCTCCAAGATATCTGCGCTCATCTAATTCTGGCCTCTTGAGCAACCCTGCTTTTAATTGCTCCACAATTGGTGGTCGTGCCTTCAATTGCCTAGGTCCCAAGCTCTGGAATACCCTCCCTACATCTCTCAGCCTCTGTACCTTGCTTTCCTCCTTTAAGACACTGCTTAAAACCTACCGCTATTATTAGGTCATCTGATCTAATATCTCGTTATGTGGCTTGGTGTCATATTTTGTTTTATTATGTTGCTGTGAAGCGACTTGGGGTGTTTTATTAGGTTAAAGGTGCTGTATAAATATAAGTTGTTGGTGTTGTTGAACTGTCGAGTGGGGCTGGATTTAGAGGACCAGTATGATGGGGCGGGGTTGGAGGAACCGTAGGATGGAATTGGAGGACCAGTATGGTGGTGTGGGGTTGGAGGACCAGTATGATTGGAAGAACTGTAGGATGGGAAACTGTATGCTGCGGACAGGATCAGACGTGGTGAGAGATCAGTAAAAGGGAGAGTAATTGATCTTGGAATAATGATCTCTCTGCCTCCCAGCAATGCAGGAAGAAGCCCTCAAACTGGTCCTACTTGCACTGGAAGATGGTTCCGCACTCTCCAGAAAAGTCTTGGTGCTGTTTGTAGTGCAGAGACTGGAACCCCGATTTCCTCAAGCCTCGAAGACCAGCATTGGACATGTGGTGCAGCTCCTGTACAGAGCCTCCTGTTTCAAAGTAGGTTCAGTACTTTGACTCCAGTTGAAATGTACAGAGTGTAGGTCATTGATTTAGTTTAAGGGCATCTGCCATGTTAAATAATTATTTTGCTATATACTTTTGACCTGGACATGTAAAAAAGACAATTTCACAGAGCTCAGAATGTTGGTTTTCACTTATATGTTGATGACATCCAGCCCTGCCTCACTACCGCCTCTCTCAACCTCTCCAATGCCTTTGATTTGACATGCTGTGTCTCCACTATCCAGTACTGGTTGAGCAGAAATTTCCTCCAACTAAATATTGGGAAGACTGAAGCATTTGTCTTTGGTTCCTGCCACAAACTCCATTCATCTCCCTGACCACTGTCTGAGTCTGATCCACACCACTGGCAACCATGGTATCCTATTTTCCCCAGTGTGAGCTTTGGATCCTTTTTCCACTCCATCACCAAGACCACCAGTTTCCAACTCCATAACATCACAGATCTCTGACCTTTTCTCAGCCCATTTGCTGCTGAAACAACCATCTATTTTGTTAACTCTAGAATCAGCTATTCCAGTTCTTTCCTGGAGAGCCTCCTATCTTCCATCCTCCATAAACTTGAGCTCATCCAAAACTCTGCTGCCTGTATCCTAACTCGCACCAATTCCCATTCATCCATCACCCTGTGCTCTGCTCACTACGTTGACTACCACTCCAGCAATACCTCGATTTTTTTTTTTTAAATTCTCATCCTGGTTTCAGATCTGTCCATAGCCTCACCCCTTATTATTTCTGTAACTTCTTTCAGCCCTACAACCCTCTGAGATCTCTGCGCTCCTCCAATTCTGGCCTCATGTGCATCCTCAGTTTTTAACACTCCAACATCAGCCGTGCCTTCAGCTGCCTGGGCCCTAAGCTCTGGAATTCCCTCCATAAATCTCTCTACCTCTCTTATCCTCTCCTCCTTTAAGACACTCCTTAAAATCTATCTCTTTGACAAGCTTTTGGTCACCTATTTCAATATCTGCTAATGTGACTCGATAACAAAGTTTCACTGATAATGCTCCTGTGAAATGACCTGGGACTCTTTACTATGTCATAAGCCATACGGCATGCTTACCTTCATCGGTCGGGGCATAGATTATAAAAATTGGCAAGTCATGCTGCAGCTGTACAGAACCTGAGTGAGGCCACACTTGGAATATTGCGTGCAATTCTGGTCGCCACACTACCAGAAGGATATGGAGACTTTGGAGAGGGTACAGAAGAGGTTTACCAGGATAAAAGCAAAGTACTGTGGATGTTGGAAATCTGAAATAAAAACAAGAAATGCTGGAAATACTCAGCAGGTCTGGCAGCATCTGTGGAAAGAGAAGCAGAGTTAACGTTTCGGGTCAGTGACCCGAAACGTTAACTCTGCTTCTCTTTCCACAGATGATGCCAGACCTGCTGAGGTTTACCAGGATGTTGCCTGGTCTGGAGGGTATTAGCTATGAGGAGAGGTTGGATAAACTTGGATTGTTTTTACTGGAACGACGGAGGTGGAGGGGTGACCTGATAGAGGTTTACAAAGTTATGAGTGGCATGGACAGAGTGGATAGTCAGAAGCTTTTTCCCAGGGTGGAAGAGTCAGTTACTAGGGGACTTGGTTTAAGGTGCGAGGGGCAAAGTTTAGAGGGGATGAGCGAGGCAAGCTTTTTACACAGAGGGTGGTGAGGGCCTGGAACTTGCTGCCGGGGGAGGTGGTGGAAGCAGATACGATAACGACGTTTAAGAGGCATCTTGACAAATACATGAATAGAATGGGAATAGAGGGATACGGACCCCGGAAGTGCAGAAGGTTTTAGTTAGACAGGCATCAAGATCGGCGCAGGCTTGGAGGGCCGAATGGCCTTTTCCTGTGCTGTACTGTTCTTCTTGTTCTTTATGTCAAAGGTGCTAGAGAAGTGCAAATGACTGTAGTAAACAATGAGAAGGATAGTAGCAGACTGCAGGAGGGCATAGACAAACTGGTGAAATGGGCAGATACATGGCAGGTGAAATTTAATGTAGAGAAATGTGAAGTGATACATTTTGGAAGGAGGAATGAGGATAATTAGTGTAAAGAAAATAGTGCAGTTTTAAAGGAACTGCAGAACAGAGGACCTGGGTGTGTCTGCACACAACTCTTTGACGGCAGAACAAGTTGTTAAGGCTGTTAAAAATGCAGATGGGATCCTTAGCTTTATAGAAAGAGGAGACAAGTACAAAAGCAAGGATGTTATGCTAAACATTTAGAAATCATTTGTTAGGTCACAGCTGGAGTATTGTGTTCAATATTGGGCACCAGGGGAGGATGTCAGGGTCTTGAAGAGGAAAGGAGATTTACCAGAATGGTACCATTGATGAGGGACTTCACTTATGTGGGAGAAACTGGAAAACTGCTCTTTAAAGCAGAGAAGGTTAAGGGAGATCGAATAGAGGTGTTCAAAATTAACTGGGGTTTTGATCGGGTAAATAAGGAGGAATTGGTTCCAGTAGCAGGAGAGTCAGTAACCAGAGGACACAGATATAAGGTAATTGGGAAAAGAACCAGAGGGAAGATGAGAATTGTTCTGATGCAGCGAGTTGTTGTGATCTGGAACACACTGCTTGAAAGAGTGGTGGAAGCAGTTTCAATTGTAACTTTAGAGAAGGAACTGGTGAAATATTTGAAAAGAAAATTTTGCATGGCTACTGGTAAAGAGCAGGAAATTGGAAAAATTGGATTGCTACACCAAAAACACAGGAACAATGGGCCAAATGGTTTCCTTCTTTGCTGTATGATTCCAGAAGAACGGGGCAAATTCCCTCACCGTCTCTAACACAGTGTTTAATGCTTATTCTGTTTCTGACCCTGTGTTTAATGCTTACTCTGTTTCTGACGCTGTGTTTAATGCTTACTCTGTTTCTGACGCTGTGTTTAATGCTTACTCTGTTTCTGACCCTGTGTTTTAATGCTTACTCTGTTTCTGACCCTGTGTTTTAATGCTTACTCTGTTTCTGACCCTGTGTATTAATGCTTACTCTGTTTCTGACCCTGTGTTTTAATGCTTACTCTGTTTCTGACCCTGTGTTTTAATGCTTACTCTGTTTCTGACCCTGTGCTTTAATGCTTACTCTGTTTCTGACCCTGTGTTTTAATGCTTACTCTGTTTCTGACACTGTGTTTTAATGCTTACTCTGTTTCTGACCCTGTTGTTTAATGCTTACTCTGTTTCTGACGCTGTTGTTTAATGGTTACTCTGTTTCTGACCCTGTGTTTTAATGCTTACTCTGTTTCTGACACTGTGTTTTAATGCTTACTCTGTTTCTGACCCTGTTGTTTAATGGTTACTCTGTTTCTGACCCTGTTGTTTAATGGTTACTCTGTTTCTGACCCTGTGTTTAATGGTTACTCTGTTTCTGACACTGTTGTTTAATGGTTACTCTGTTTCTGACACTGTTGTTTAATGGTTACTCTGTTTCTGACCCTGTTGTTTAATGGTTACTCTGTTTCTGACCCTGTGTTTAATGGTTACTCTGTTTCTGACCCTGTTGTTTAATGGTTACTCTGTTTCTGACCCTGTGTTTAATGGTTACTCTGTTTCTGACACTGTTGTTTAATAGTTACTCTGTTTCTGACACTGTTGTTTAATAGTTACTCTGTTTCTGACACTGTTGTTTAATGGTTACTCTGTTTCTGACCCTGTTGTTTAATGGTTACTCTGTTTCTGACGCTGTTGTTTAATGGTTACTCTGTTTCTGACGCTGTTGTTTAATGGTTACTCTGTTTCTGACCCTGTTGTTTAATGGTTACTCTGTTTCTGACACTGTTGTTTAATGGTTACTCTGTTTCTGACCCTGTGTTTAATGGTTACTCTGTTTCTGACACTGTTGTTTAATGGTTACTCTGTTTCTGACACTTTGTTTAATGGTTACTCTGTTTCTGACACTGTTGTTTAATGGTTACTCTGTTTCTGACACTGTTGTTTAATGGTTACTCTGTTTCTGACACTGTTGTTTAATGGTTTACTCTGTTTCTGACCCTGTTGTTTAATGGTTACTCTGTTTCTGACCCTGTGTTTAATGGTTACTCTGTTTCTGACACTGTTGTTTAATAGTTACTCTGTTTCTGACCCTGTTGTTTAATGGTTACTCTGTTTCTGACCCTGTGTTTAATGGTTACTCTGTTTCTGACACTGTTGTTTAATGGTTACTCTGTTTCTGACCCTGTGTTTAATGGTTACTCTGTTTCTGACCCTGTGTTTAATGGTTACTCTGTTTCTGACACTGTTGTTTAATGGTTACTCTGTTTCTGACACCGTTGTTTAATGGTTACACACTGTTGCAGGTCACCAAGAGAGATGAAGATTCCTCTCTGATGCAGCTGAAGGAGGAGTTCCGGACATATGAAGCACTGCGTCGGGAACACGACTCTCAGATTGTGCAAATTGCTATGGAAGCAGGCCTTCGCATTGCTCCCGACCAATGGTCCTCCCTCCTTTATGGAGACCTGTCACACAAGTCACACATGCAATCTATTATTGACAAGGTATGACACATTAAAGTAAAAGCAAAATACTGCGGATGCTGGAAATCTGAAACAAAAACAAGAAATGCTGGATTCACTCAGCAGGTCTGGCAGCATCTGTGGAAAGAGAAGCAGGGTTAACGTTTCGGGTCAGTGACCCTTCTTCGGAACTGACAAATATTAGAAATGACACATTAAAGCTTTTGCTTATCTGAGACATGGAGATAAATGCATGGCAATCTGCTGAGGCATCCTGCCTGTCTGGGGGTTATCCCATTAATATCTACATTACCCCATCTTACTGAAACATTCCAGAATATCTCCCATGCAGCCTTTGGAGTGTAGTGACTTCTGTTATGTAGGCAGGCGCAACAAACCATGTGCACAGCAAGATCCAACCAAAAGCAGTGTGATGAGTGAATGATTAATCTGTTTTTGGGTGTTGCTTGAGGCCAGAATGTTGGTCAGGACTTTAGAAGCTGCTCTTCAAAAACAGTGCCATGGGATCTTTAGCGTCCATTGAACAGGTAAACCTCATTATTTAGGTCTGACCCTTGCTTCACCAACAGAATACGCTCCAAATCCAGTTATGGTTAGATGCTTACGTTCCTTTTTAGTATTCTTACAGTTTAAAGACTAATGTGATCAAATACCCAACTACAGTTTCCATGTTGCTGGACCCAAGGGTGGAGGGTTCTTTGTGCAAGGCAGAGGTTCATTAGTGGAGATGTCAGGATGATGAATATTCAGGAGTTACCTTGTGGGATCAGGGAGAATTTACATAGAACTTTCATCTGGAGATTAAATGAGTTGACGAGAATCCATGTTAGGTTGGATTGTATTGATTAGCTGCTTTAATGGGATTGAGAACAGGACAGAAGGTCATCAGGGTGAGACGGTATGTATGTTTTGTATATGTAATCTACTTCAGTCCATGGCAATGCATGTGGGGTGGCATTGATCAGGATTGAATTATGTACATTAAGTTAAGCTTATGCTCAGTACCTTTGAGGCTCGTAGGTGTTTTCTCTCCTCAACTGTTATCTGTAGATGGTGCATGATGACGGAGACCTGGACGCATTCATTTCACAGAATAATACAGTGCAGAAGAGGCCCTTCGGCCCATTGAGTCTGCACCGATGCATTAAAGACACCTGACCTGTCTACCTAATCCCATTTGCCAGCACTTGGCCCATAACCTTGAATGTTATGACGTGCCAAGTGCTCATCCAGGTACTTTTTAAAGTATGTGAGGCAACCTGCCTCTACCACCCTCCCAGGCAGGGCATTCCAGACCATCACCACCCTCTGGGTAAAAAAGTTCTTCCTCAAATCCCCCTTAAACCTCCCACCCCTCACCTTAAACTTGTGACCCCTCGTAACTGACCCTTCAACTAAGGGGAACAGCTGCTCCCTATCCACCCTGTCCATGCCCCTCATAATCTTGTACACCTCGATCAGGTCACCCCTCAGTCTTCTCTGCTCCAGCGAAAACAACCCAAACCTATCCAACCTCTCTTCATAGCTTAAATGTTCCATCCCAGGCAACATCCTGGTGAATCGTCTCTGCACCCCCTCCAATGCAATCACATCCTTCCTATAATGTGGCGACCAGAATTGCACACAGTACTCCAGCTGTGACCTTATCAAAGTTCTATACAACTCCAACATGACCTCCCTGCTTTTGTAATCTATGCCTCGATTGATAAAGGCAAGTGTCCCATATGCCTTTTTCACCACCCTATTAACCTGCCCTTCTGCCTTCAGAGATCTATGGACAAACACGCCAAGGTCCCTTTGTTCCTTGGAACTTCCCAGTGTCAGGCCATTCATTGAATACTTCCGTGTCACATTACTCCTTCCAAGTGTATCACCTCACACTTTTCAGCGTTAAATTCCATCTCCCACTTTTCTGCCCATTTGACCATCCCGTCTATATCTTCCTGTAACCTAAGACATTCCACCTCACTGTTAACCACTCGGCCAATCTTTGTGTCATCCGCGAACTTACTGATCCGACCCCCCACATAGTCATCCATGTCATTTATATAAATGACAAACAATAGGGGACACTGGCTTCCAGTCATTAAAACAGCCATCTGTCATCACTCTGTCTCCGACAGCTAACCCAATTTTGAATCCACCTTATCAAGTTACCTTGTATCCCATGTGCATTTGCTTTCTTGATAAGTCTCCCATGTGGGACCTTGTCAAAGGCTTTGCTGAAATCCATGTAAACTACATCAACTGCACTACCCTCATCTACACACCTGGTCACATGAAAGACATAGGTCTAGCAGTCTCTTTCGATTCATTGTGCTTTGTTCTTATGATTTGCACTTACTGTTAGAGCCAGATTTCTCTGGGATTGTTTGACATTTTTTTCACTTGGATGTCTTGTGATGTTGGCTAGGTGATGTGGAGCTGTGGGGGCTTTCTGAAGATCAGTTATAATCACTTTCCTTCTGTGCCATTTCCTCTCAGTTGCAGACACCAGCCTCCTTTGCACAGAGTGTTCAGGAGCTCACAATCGCCCTGCAACGAACTGGAGACCCTGCCAATCTGAACCGGCTTCGGCCACACCTGGAGTTACTGGCCAACATCGACCCCAGTCCAGGTAACTGAAAACAGTTGCTAATTCGAATGTCCAAACATGCTCACGTCCAACACCATCCCAGAATTGATGCAAGCACAGTGCAGAGTCTCACAAAGCCATATCAACAACAGCTTGCATTTATATCGATCCTCTAATGTAGCAAAACTCCTCAAGGCACTTCACAAGAGCGTTAACAAACAACCTTTGACACTGAGCCACATAAAGAAATATTAGGGCAGGTGGAGTCACAGAGGTGACTTTTAAGGAGTGTCCTAAAAGAGGAAACAGAGGCAGAGAGATTTAGGGAGGGAATTCCGGAGCTTAAGGCCTAGGCATCTGAAGGCACGGCCACCAATGGTGGAGTGATGGAAATCAGAGATGCTTGAGGCAGAATTGGTGGAGCACTGAGATTGTGGAGCATTGTTTGACTGGGGGAGATTACAGAGATTGGGAGGGGCAAGGCCCATGGAGGGATTGAAAACGAGGCTGAGAACTTTAAAATCGAGGCATTACTAGCCCAGGAGCCAGTGTACGTCAGCGAGCACAGGGATGATGGATGGAACAGGACTTGGTGTGAAGTAGGATATGGGCAGCAGAGATGTCAAATGGTTTACTGGCCACTCTAAGGCAGATCATGTGAGCTTTGGCAGTTAAAGTTACCCAGTGTTGGATCTCGTTATAAAATCTTTAGCAGCTGCAGGTGCTTGAGATTTTACAATGAAACCTCAATTTCTCATGTAGGAAAGTCAGTCTACAAAGACATCATCCAAGTGATCACTCATATAATACTGACCCAGTGACCTCTTTGCTAACTAGTTCCTAAGAGCTGCCAGTGATCATCAACAGGCAGACTGTCTGACAGATGTGCCACGACTACCCTCAGAGCCCTTAAATAATAGGCATGTGGCTACTTTCCAAGATCAGTAGATGGGCTCCACTTGTAGACATGCCTTGACTGTGTCCTCCCTAAACATCTCCTTTAAGACCCTCCTCAAAACCTATCACTTGGACCAGTACTTTGGTCATCTGCCCTAAATGTCTCCTTTGGCTCAGTGTTAAATTTTGTTTGATCGTTTCTGTAAAGCACCTTGGGGCATTTTACTATGTGTAAAGGAGATATATAAATGCAAGTTGTTGTTGTTGAAAGCTTGCAAATTGGGTCGTGAACGGTTTGCCTGCTGGTACCACATTAATTCAGCCTCAGGTTTATGTGGCTGTGCTTGATCTTCATTCTCAATCCTACAACGGAGGAGCTAGCCACCACCAGCATGCCCAGGTTCAGGTAGGTCCAGATCTATATCCAGGCCTTGTCCCAGTATCCAGCTTAATCTGTGGAATTACTCACTGTAACTTACATGATCAAAGAGGGTCCCTGGCAAAGGGGAGGATTCCCCTGAGGTCAGGCTCCTGTCAGCATGAGGATTCCCCTGAGGTCAGTGTGAGGATTCCCTTGAGGTCAGGCTCCTGTCAGTATGAGGATTCCCCTGAGGTCAGTGTGAGGATTCCCTTGAGGTCAGGCTCCTGTCAGTATGAGGATTCCCCTGAGGTCAGTGTGAGGATTCCCTTGAGGTCAAGCTCCTGTCAGTATGAGGATTCCCCTGAGGTCAGTGTGAGGATTCCCTTGAGGTCAGGCTCCTGTCAGAATGAGGATTCCCCTGAGGTCAGTCAGATGATACCCCTGAGGTCTGGCTCCTGTCAGTATGAGGATTCCCCTGAGGTCAGTGTGAGGATTCCCTTGAGGTCAGGCTCCTGTCAGAATGAGGATTCCCCTGAGGTCAGTCAGATGATACCCCTGAGGTCTGGCTCCTGTCAGTATGAGGATTCCCCTGAGGTCAGTGTGAGGATTCCCTTGAGGTCAGGCTCCTGTCAGAATGAGGATTCCCCTGAGGTCAGTCAGATGATTCCCCTGAGGTCTGGCTCCTGTCAGTGTGAGGATTCCCTTGAGGTCAGGCTCCTGTCAGTATGAGGATTCCCCTGAGGTCAGTGTGAGGATTCCCTTGAGGTCAGGCTCCTGTCAGTATGAGGATTCCCCTGAGGTCAGTGTGAGGATTCCCTTGAGGTCAGGCTCCTGTCAGTATGAGGATTCCCCTGAGGTCAGTGTGAGGATTCCCTTGAGGTCAGGCTCCTGTCAGAATGAGGATTCCCCTGAGGTCAGTCAGATGATTCCCCTGAGGTCTGGCTCCTGTCAGTATGAGGATTCCCCTGAGGTCAGTGTGAGGATTCCCTTGAGGTCAGGCTCCTGTCAGAATGAGGATTCCCCTGAGGTCAGTCAGATGATTCCCCTGAGGTCTGGCTCCTGTCAGTATGAGGATTCCCCTGAGGTCAGTGTGAGGATTCCCTTGAGGTCAGGCTCCTGTCAGTATGAGGATTCCCCTGAGGTCAGTGTGAGGATTCCCTTGAGGTCAGGCTCCTGTCAGAATGAGGATTCCCCTGAGGTCAGTCAGATGATTCCCCTGAGGTCTGGCTCCTGTCAGTGTGAGGATTCCCTTGAGGTCAGGCTCCTGTCAGTATGAGGATTCCCCTGAGGTCAGTGTGAGGATTCCCTTGAGGTCAGGCTCCTGTCAGTATGAGGATTCCCCTGAGGTCAGTGTGAGGATTCCCTTGAGCTCAGGCTCCTGTCAGTATGAGGATTCCCCTGAGGTCAGTGTGAGGATTCCCTTGAGGTCAGGCTCCTGTCAGAATGAGGATTCCCCTGAGGTCAGTCAGATGATTCCCCTGAGGTCAGGCTCCTGTCAGTGTGTAGTCAGTCTGCTAGCTGTGCTTTGCTGTTTGAACTGTTTGTCTCTCCTTGTGTAACTGCCCTATTTGCTGTATCTTCCTGCAGATGCCCCTCCTCCAACATGGGAGCAGCTGGAGCTTGGCCTGGTGGCTGTAAAGACTGTAGTGCATGGGCTGGTGGATTTTATACAGAACCACAGCAAGAAAGGAACCGACCAGCAGCAGGTAAGGAAATGGTGACCAACGTTGAGTTAGCAGCTGGTGGAGCAGAGCATCAGATATTGTTTGTTTTTGGCTTCTGTTGGTCAGTACCTTTAATGATACCGTAGGCTCCTTGTCGGGCAAAGAATCCTTTCTAAACTTAGACTTCCGATTAAAGCAGAACTCTGCAAGGCCCCATTTTCTGGACTGAAATCATTCTTCCTATTATGTACAGTGTGATCCATGGCTCCAAATCAGAATATTGATCCTTCAAACGACATCACGTAAACATTATCTGGTCATTATCACATTGCTCTTGGTGGGAGCTTTCTGTGCACAAATTGGCTCTGGCATTTCCTACGTTGTAACAGCAACACACAGACTGTGATTTCTCATTCAGAACTCACCTGTGCACCATGCTTGCCTCATTTGCAACTTGCTTAGTATCTCCTCACAGTGACACAGTCGAGATGGGGTACTCACTGGAGTGAAATGGAAACTGCATCCCACTGCTCCCTGATGTAACGTTACGATGCACTGCATTTATGCAATGCCATCAAACACAGTTAGTTTTCCCATTTCAAACTTAAAGAAAATCCTACATTAGAAATAGGAGGAGTAGACCATTCAGTCTCTTGAGCCTGCTTTGCCTTTCAGTACAATCAGGGCTGATCTGTCTCAACTCCACTCTCCTGCCCACTTTCCATATCCCCTGATTCCAACAATCCGTTTATCTCAGCCTTAAATATACTTAGTGATGGAGCATCCACATGCCAAAGATTCACAACCCTCTGAGTGCAGAAATTTGTCCTCAACTCAGTCCTAAATGATCATCCCCTTATCCTGAGACTGTGCCCCTGTGTTCTAGATTCTCCAGCCATAGAGTATGGGCCCGTTTCTCCCAGCCTCTCATCATAGGACAGTCCTGTCATCCCAGGAATCAATCTTGTGAACCTTTGCTATACCGCCTCCAATGCATGTATATCCTTCCTTAGATATGGAGACCAAAACTGCGCACTGTACTCCAGGTGTGGTCTCACCAAATCCCTTTGCAATTGTACAATTGTCCTGATTCAAATGTGCAGTGATTGCTTTTCATTCATAATGCTGACATGTATAAAGAATGAACATTAATTTATAGAGCACCTTCCACATCCTCAAGACAGACCAAAGTGCTTCACAGCTAATCAAAGACTTTATGAAGTATAGTCACTGTTGTAATGTAGGGAATCGCAGAAGTCAAATCATGCACAAACAACAATGCAATAAATATTTTTGGTGCTGATGGTTGAGGGATAAATATTGGCCAAGCCATGGGGGAGAACTCACCTCCTTTTCTTTGAATAGTGCCCTGGGTTCTTCTACATTTACCTGAGAGGGTGGACGGGACCTCTGTTTAACATCTCATCCCGAAAGACGGCACCTCTGACACTGCAGCACTCCCTCAGTGCTGCACCGGAGCGACAGCCTGGATTATGTGCTCAAGTATCTCTCCTGCCACTAGTGGTGACTGCCCCCAAACATCCGTTGGGGGCCAGATCAGAGGATGGGACAGGCAGAAGCCCCAATCTGTTCTTGCAAATGCTAAACTGCCATTACTAGAATGGTTCCAGGGATGAGAGATTCCGATTTATGTAGACAGAATGGAGAAGCTGGGATTGTTCTGCTTACAGCAGAGAAGGCTAAGATTTAATAGAGGTGTTTAAAATCATGAATGGTTCAGATAGAGTAAAAAAAGAGAAACTGTTTCCATTGGCTGAGGGGTCAATAACCAGCGAGCACAGATTTAAGGTGATTGGCAAAAGAACCAGAGATGACATGAGGAAAACCTTTTTTATGCAACGAGTGGTCAGGATTTGGAATGCACTGCCTGATAGGGTGGTGGAAACAGATTCAATTTGTTTCAATGCGAGAAGTATAACAGGTAAGGCAGATGAACTTAGAGCTTGGATTAGTACTTGGAACTATGATGTTGTTGCTATTACAGAGACTTGGTTGAGAGAAGGACAGGATTGGCAGCTGAATGTTCCGGGATTTAGAAGCTTCAGGCAGGATAGAGGGGGATGTAAAAGGAGTGGGGGAATTGCATTACTGGTTAAGGAGAATATCACAGCTGTACTGCGGGAGGACACCTCGGAGGGGTCATGCAGCGAGGCAATATGGGTGGAGCTCAGGAATAGGAAGGGTGCAGTCACGATGGAGGTTTACTACAGGCCTCCCAACAGCCAGCGGGAGGTCGAGGAGCAGATATGTAGACAGATTTTGGAAAGATGTAAAGGTAACAGGGTTGTAGTGGTGGGTGATTTTAACTTTCCCTATATTGACTGGGACTCACTTAGTGCTAGGGGCTTGGATGGGGCAGAATTTGTAAGGAGCATCCAGGAGAGCTTCTTGCAACAATATGTAGATAGTCCATCTAGGGAAGGGGCCGTACTGGACCTGGTATTGGGGAATGAGCCCGGCCAAGTGGTCGAAGTCTCAGTAGGGAAGCATTTCGGGAACAGTGGCCATAATTCCTTAAATTTTAAGGTACTTGTGGATAAGGATAAGAGTAGTCCTCGGGTGAAGGTGCTAAATTGGGGGAAGGCTAATTATAACAATATTAGGCAGGAACTGAAGAATTTAGATTGGGGGCGGCTGTTTGAGGGTAAATCAACATCTGACATGTGGGAGCCTTTCAAACGTCAGTTGATTAGAATCCAGGACCAGCATGTTCCTGTGAGGAAGAAGGATAAGTTTGGCAAGCTTCGGGAACCTTGGATGACGAGGGATATTGTGAGCCTAGTCAAAAAGAAAAAGGAAGCATTCATAAGGGCTAGAAGGCTGGGAACAGACGAAGCCCTTGAGGAATATAAAAAAGAAAGTAGGAAGGAACTTAAGCAAGGAGTCAGGAGGGCTAAAAGGGGTCATGAAATGTCATTGGCAAACAGGATTAAGGAGAATCCCAAAGGTTTTTTATATGTATATAAAGAGCAAGAGGGTTACCAGGGAAAGGGTTGGCCCACTCAACGACAGAGAAGGGAATCTATGTGTGGAGCTAGAGGAAATGGGCGAGGTACTAAATGAGTACTTTGCATCACTATTCACCAAAGAGAAGGATGATGAGTCCAGGGAAGGGAGTGTAGATAGTCTGGGTCATGTTGTTATCAAAAAGGAGGAGGTATTGGGCATCTTGCAAAGCATTAAAGTAGATAAGTCCCTAGGGCCTGATGGGATCTACCCCAGAATACTGAGGGAGGCAAGGGAAGAAATTGCTGGGGCCTTAACAGAAATCTTTGCATCCTCATTGGCTACAGGTGAGGTCCCAGAGGACTGGAGAATAGCCAATGTTGTTCCTTTGTTTAAGAAGGGTAGCAAGGATAATCCAGGAAATTATAGGCCGGTGAGCCTTACGGCAGTGGTAGGGAAATTATTAGAGAGGATTCTTCGGGACAGGATTTACTCCCATTTGGAAACAAATGAACTTATTAGCGATAGGCAGCATAGTTTTGTGAAGGGGAGGTCGTGTCTCACTAACTTGATTGAGTTTTTTGAGGCAGTGACGAAGATGATTGATGAAGGAAGGGCAGTGGGTGTTGTCTATATGGACTTCAGTAAAGCCTTTGACAAGGTCCCTCATGGCAGACTGGTGCAAAAGGTGAAGTCACACGGGATCAGAGGTGAGCTGGCAAGATGGATACAGAACTGGCTCGGTCATCGAAGACAGAGGGTAGCAGTGGAAGGGTGCTTTTCTGAATGGAGGGATGTGACTAGTGGTGTTCCGCAGGGATCAGTGCTGGGACCTTTGCTGTTTGTATTATATATAAATGATTTGGAGGAAAATGTAGCTGGTCTGATTAGTAAGTTTGCGGACGACACTTGGAATATCGCGTACAATTCTGGTCGCCACACTACCAGAAGACGTGGAGGCTTTGGAGAGGGTACAGAAGAGATTTACCAGGATGTTGCCTGGTCTGGAGGGTATTAGCTATGAGGAGAGGTTGGATAAACTTGGATTGTTTTCACTGGAATGACGGAGGTGGAGGGGCGACATGATAGAGGTTTACAAAGTTATGAGTGGCATGGACAGAGTGGATAGTCAGAAGCTTTTTCCCAGGGTGAAAGAGTCAGTTACTAGGGGACATAGGTTTAAGGTGCGAGGGGCAAAGTTTAGAGGGGGTGTGCGAGGCAAGCTTTTTACACAGAGGGTGGTGAGTGCCTGGAACTTGCTGCCGGGGGAGGTGGTGGAAGCAGGTACGATAGCGACGTTTAAGAGGCATCTTGACAAATACATGAATAGAGGGATACGGTCCCTGGAAGTGCAGAAGGTTTTAGTTTAGACAGGCATCAAGATCGGCGCAGGCCTGGAGGGCCGAATGGCCTGTTCCTGTGCTGTACTGTTCTTTGTTCTTAGTCGTCTTCAAAAGGGAGTTGGATAAATAGAACCATAGAAAACATACAGCACAGAAAGAGGCCATTCAGTCCATTGTGTCTGCACCAGCCGAATTAAGTCCGCCCAGACTAGTCCCACGTTCCAGCACCTGGTCCGTAGCCTTACCGGTTACATCACTTCAGGTGCATGTCCAGGTACCTTTCAAAAGAATTGAGGGTCTCTGCCTCCACCACTGATCCTGGCAGTGAATTCCGGACACCCACCACCCTCTGGGTGAAAAAGTTTCTCCTCATGTCCCCTCTAATCCTTCTACCAGTCACCTTAAATCTGTGTCCCCTGGTAACTGGCCTCCCCGCCAGGGGAATCGGGTCCTTCCTGTCTATCTAGGCGCCTCATAATTTTGTACACCTCAATTAAGTCACCCCTCAGCCTCCTCTGTTCTGAGGAAAACAACCCGAGCCTATCCAATCTTTCCTCATAGCTGCAACTTTCAAGCCCTGGCAACATTCTTGTAAATCTCCTCTGTACTCTCTCCACAGCAATTATGTCCTTTCTGTAATGTGGTGACCAGAACTGTACGCAATACTCTGGCTGTGGCCTAACCAGTGTTTAATACAGTTCCAGCATTACATCCCTGCTTTTGTATTCTATACCTCGGCCAATAAAGGAAAGAATTCCATATGCCTTCTTCATCACTCTATCGACCTGTCCTGCTACCTTCAGGGATCTGTGGACACGCACTCCAAGGTCTCTCACTTCTTTTACCCCTCTCAATATTGTGTATCCCCTCACTTTGTTTGTCCTCCCCAAATGCATTACCTCACACTTCTCCGGATTGAATTCCATTTGCCACTTTTTCGCCCACTCAACCAAACCATTGATATCATTCTGGAGTCTATAGCTATCCTCTTCACTATTAACGACATGAACTTTTGTGTCATCGGCAAATTTCCCAATCATGCCTCCCACATTTACGTCCAAATCCTTAATATATAAACCACAAACAGCAAGGGACCCAACAGTGAGCCCTGTGGAACGCACTGGAAACAGCTTTCCATTTGCAAAGATATCCATCGACTACTACCCTTTGTTTCCTGTCCCTGAGCCAATTCTGGATCCAATCTGCCACCTTCCCCTGTATCCCTTGGGCTTTAATTTTACTGACCAGTCTGCCATGCGGGACCTTGTCAAATGCCTTATTAAAATCCATGTAAACCACATCCACTGCACTTCGAGGAGAAAAAAATGCAAGTTTATGGGGAAAGAGCGGGGGAAGGGAATGAACTGGATTGCTTTTTGAAAGAGCCATCGCAGACTTGATGGACCAAATGGTGGCCTCTTGTGCTGTATTATTCTATGATCCTAAGTGGGACTTGAACCGACTCAGGGGCGAAAGTGTTACAACTGAACCACAGCTGATGTCACATTGGCATTCAGTTCCAGAGGCACCAACCACACTCAAGTACCACATCCAATTCGCATTTCCTCGGGCCAGTCACAGTACCAGAGGCAACAGGACATTGCTCGTATGTGAGGCTCAGTGCCATATCAAACTGTGTAGTTAACCAGAGAGCCACTGAGGGGGACACTGCAGCTTTGATTTTCAACACCTGGTTCTCCAGCTCCAGCTGGAAATGAGCCAGGGAAGGGTGACCCGCAGTCTCTATTACTCTGTATCAAGTCCTTTCTCTTTCTCTTTTTGCAATGTAGTCAGCACAGAGCAGCAAGTACAAAACGAGTATGTGCCGGGACCTGAGGCAGCGGGGGGGCTGTCCTCGAGGAGCCAGCTGCACCTTCGCCCATTCTCAGGACGAACTTGAAAAGTAAGTGACTTCTCAGTTTCTGCCTTGCACCTGCCGCAGTGATGGGGACAGGGTGCTCACTGTGACAGTGCAGCATTGCCACTTCACCACCAATGTTTGACTCTATCCCATAGTCCCCACACATTCCCAAAGTTCCAACATCCTAAGCAGAAACTCCACAAGGTGCCTGCCCCTTTAAGTGCAGGTTGTGTTACCCTTCGCTGTAAATATCCAGAAATCATCACTCCTCCCATTTCCCCTCTTCTCAGTCACATCACTCCCCATTTCATTCCCCCCTCGTCCGTCACATCACTCCCCCCATGTCATTCTCCTCTCGTCCGTCGCGTCGCTCCCCCATTTCCCCTCTCCTCAGTCACATCACTCCCCCATTTCATTCCCCTCTCGTCCGTCACATCACTCCCCCATTTCATTCCCCCCTCGTCCGTCACATCACTCCCCCCATGTCATTCTCCTCTCGTCCGTCGCGTCACTCCCCCATTTCATTCCCCTCTCGTCCGTCGCGTCACTCCCCCATTTCATTCCCCTCTCGTACGTCGCGTCACTCCCCCATTTCATTCCCCCTCGCCCATCGCATCACTCCCCCCATTTCATTCCCCTCTCGCCCATCGCATCACTCCCCCCATTTCATTCCCCTCTCGTCCATCGCATCACTGCCCCCATTTCATTCCCCCTCATGTCCGTCATATCACTCTTTTCTCCACCCCCCCTCCCCCCAAATTCATAATTTCATTCCTCAGTTGGTGTCCGGTTACATCGATCACTAAAATGTCTAAAATCACTAAAATAAACAGAATATCAGGAGGTAGAAGTCATGATTTATCTATACAAAGCCCTGATTGAACCACACCTGGTTATTGTGAGCAGTTATGCACACTGCACCTTGGGATGGATATATTGGCCATGGAGGGAGTGTAATGTATCAGCGTGATTCCTGTGCTCCAAGAGTTAAATTGCAAGAAGGGATTACACAAACTAACCATGACTTTATTCCCTGAAATTTAGACGGTTAAGTGATTTGATCGAAGTTTTGAAGAGATATTAAGGGGAACAAATAAAGTAGATAAAAGTTAGTATAAATAAAGTAGATATAAAGTAGAAACTATATCTGTTGGATATAGTCTAAGATTAGGGGGCGTAGTCTAAAAATTAGAGCCAGAACTTTCAGGAAACACCTGTATACAGAAAGAGTGGAAGAAGTTAAAAACTTTATCCGCAAAAGGCAATTAATGCGAGAAAAAATTTTATATTTTACATCTGCGGTTGATAGATTTTTGTGAATCAAATGTATTTAAGATATGGGAAAAAGTCGGGTATTTGGAGTTAGGTGGCAGATCAACCATGATCTCATTGAATGGCAGAACAGGCTCAAAGGGCTAAATGGCCTCCTCCTGCTCCTCTTCTTAAAATTAGAACTAGGCCATTCAGGAGTGAAATCAGAAAGCAAGTTTTCACAGAAACAATAGTGGCAATCTGGAACACTCTCCCCGAAAGGCTGTGGATGCTGGGGCTCAATTGAAACGTTCAAGAATGAGATTTTTGTTAGCTAAGGGGCCTCGAGGGATATGGAGGAAAGGCAGGTAAATGGAGTTGAGGTGTAGATCAGCCATGATCTAATAGAATGGTGGAGCAGAGTCAAGAGGCTGAACGACCTACAACGGTTCCGATGGAAGATGCAAAACTCACATCCGGCACTGGGGTTGAAGCACATGAATGCAAGAGTGCAGAGGGAGCTTTACTCCGTATCTACCCCATACTGTACCTGCCCTGGGAGTATTTGATGGGACAAGGTAGAAGGAGCTTTACTCTGTAATACCCCATACTGTACCTGCCCTGGGAGTATTTGATGGGAAAATGTAGAAGGAGCTTTACTCTGTATCTACCCCATACTGTACCTGCCCTGGGAGTATTTGATGGGACAGTGTAGAAGGAGCTTTACTCTGTATCTACCCCATATTGTACCTGCCCTGGGAGTATTTGATGGGACAGTGTAGAAGGAGCTTTGCTCTGTATCTAACCCATATTGTACCTGCACTGAGAGTGTTTGATGGAGCGGTGTAGAGGCAGTAACTACAAGTTGACATACAGCAAGCGATACCTATTTTCCATATTCCCACGTTCTTTCTGGTGGGATGTGGGTGACTTTAGCTAGCATTCCCAGTTACACTGAGAGCTTAGGAAGGAAAATGTAAGCCTGCAGTCCCTCTCCTGATCATGACCCGGTGATCCCTGCCAGATTGTGTTTGGCTAAACACAGGCAGATACAGAGAGTTAGGTTGACTGAGGGTGGGTGCAGGGAGTCAGGTTGGCTGAGGGCGGGTACAGAGATACTGGTTGGCTGAGGGCGGGTACAGAGATACTGGTTGGCTGAGGGCGGGTACAGAGATATTGGTTGACTGAGGGCAGATACAGAGATATTGGTTGACTGAGGGCGCGGAACGAAGAGTTAGGTTGACTGAGGGCAGGTACAGGGAGTTAGGTTGACTGAGGGCACGGAACGAAGAGTTAGGTTGACTGAGGGCAGGTACAGGTATATTGTTTGGCTGAGGGCGAGTTCAGGGATATTGGTTGGCTAAGGGCAGGTACAGGGAGTTAGGTTGACTGAGGGCAGATACAGAGATATTGTTTGGCTGAGGGCAGATACAGAGATATTGGTTGACTGAGGGCAGATACAGAGATATTGGTTGACTGAGGGCAGGTACAGAGATATTGGTTGTTTGAGGGCAGGTACAGGGATATTGTTTGGCTGAGGGCGGGTACAGGGATATTGTTTGACTGAGGGCAGGTACAGGGATATTGTTTGACTGAGGGCAGGTACAGGGATATTGGTTGACTGAGGGCAGGTACAGAGATATTGTTTGACTGAGGGCGCGGAACGAAGAGTTAGGTTGACTGAGGGCAGGGACAGGTATATTGTTTGGCTGAGGGCGAGTACAGGGATGTTGGTTGGCTAAGGGCAGGTACAGGGAGTTAGGTTGACTGAGGGCGGGTACAGGGATATTGGTTGTTTGAGGGCAGGTACAGAGATATTGTTTGACTGAGGGCAGGTACAGGGATATTGGTTGTTTGAGGGCAGGTACAGGGATATTGGTTGGCTGAGGGCAGGTACAGGGAGTTAGGTTGACTGAGGGCGGGTACAGGGATATTGGGTGTTTGAGGGCAGGTACAGGGATATTGTTTGACTGAGGGCAGGTACAGGGATATTGGTTGACTGAGGGCGGGTACAGGGATATTGGTTGGCTGAGGGCAGGTACAGGGAGTTAGGTTGACTGAGGGCGGGTACAGGGATATTGGTTGTTTGAGGGCAGGTACAGGGATATTGGTTGACTGAGGGCGGGTACAGAGATATTGTTTGACTGAGGGCAGGTACAGGGATATTGGTTGACTGAGGGCGGGTACAGGGATATTGTTTGGCTGAGGGCAGGTACAGAGATATTGTTTGACTGAGGGCAGATACAGAGATATTGTTTGACTGAGGGCAGGTACAGAAATATTGTTTGACTGAGGGCAGGTACAGAGATATTGTTTGACTGAGGGCAGGTACAGGGATATTGGTTGACTGAGGGCGGGTACAGGGATATTGTTTGGCTGAGGGCAGGTACAGGGAGTTAGGTTGACTGAGGGCGGGTACAGGGATATTGGTTGTTTGAGGGCAGGTACAGGGATATTGGTTGACTGAGGGCAGGTACAGGGATATTGGTTGGCTGAGGGCAGGTACAGAGATATTGTTTGGCTGAGGGCAGGTACAGAGATATTGTTTGACTGAGGGCAGGTACAGAGATATTGTTTGACTGAGGGCAGGTACAGAGATATTGTTTGACTGAGGGCAGGTACAGAAATATTGTTTGACTGAGGGCAGGTACAGAGATATTGGTTGACTGAGGGCAGGTACAGAGATATTGGTTGACTGAGGGCAGGTACAGGGATATTGGTTGACTGAGGGCAGGTACAAAGATATTGGTTGACTGAGGGCAGGTACAGAGATATTGGTTGACTGAGGGCAGGTACAGGGATATTGGTTGACTGAGGGCAGGTACAGGGATATTGGTTGACTGAGGGCAGGTACAGAGATATTGGTTGACTGAGGGCAGGTACAGGGATATTGGTTGACTGAGGGCAGGTACAAAGATATTGTTTGACTGAGGGCGGGTACAGAGATATTGTTTGACTGAGGGCAGGTACAGAGATATTGTTTGACTGAGGGCAGGTACAGGGATATTGGTTGACTGAGGGCAGGTACAGAGATATTGTTTGACTGAGGGCAGGTACAGAGATATTGGTTTACTGAGGGCAGGTACAGGGATATTGGTTGACTGAGGGCATGTACAGAGATATTGTTTGACTGAGGGCGGGTACAGAGATATTGTTTGACTGAGGGCAGGTACAGAGATATTGGTTGACTGAGGGCAGGTACAGGGATATTGGTTGACTGAGGGCAGGTACAGGGATATTGTTTGGCTGAGGGCAGGTACAGGGATATTGGTTTACTGAGGGCAGGTACAGGGATATTGGTTGACTGAGGGCAGGTACAGAGATATTGTTTGACTGAGGGCAGGTACAGAGATATTGTTTGACTGAGGGCAGGTACAGAGATATTGTTTGACTGAGGGCAGGTACAGAGATATTGTTTGACTGAGGGCAGGTACAGAGATATTGTTTGACTGAGGGCAGGTACAGGGATATTGTTTGACTGAGGGCAGGTACAGAGATATTGTTTGACTGAGGGCAGGTACAGGGATATTGGTTTACTGAGGGCAGGTACAGAGATATTGTTTGACTGAGGGCAGGTACAGGGATATTGTTTGACTGAGGGCAGGTACAGGGATATTGGTTGTTTGAGGGCAGGTACAGAGATATTGGTTGACTGAGGGCGGGTACAGGGATATTGGTTGACTGAGGGCGGGTACAGGGATATTGGTTGACTGAGGGCGGGTACAGGGATATTGGTTGACTGAGGGCGGGTACAGGGATATTGGTTGACTGAGGGCGGGTACAGGGATATTGGTTGACTGAGGGCAGGTACAGAGATATTGTTTGACTGAGGGCAGGTACAGAGATATTGTTTGGCTGAGGGCAGGTACAGAGATATTGTTTGACTGAGGGCAGGTACAGGGATATTGTTTGGCTGAGGGCAGGTACAGGGATATTGTTTGACTGAGGGCGGGTACAGGGATATTGTTTGACTGAGGGCGGGTACAGAGATATTGGTTGACTGAGGGCAGGTACAGAGATATTGTTTGACTGAGGGCGGGTACAGAGATATTGTTTGACTGAGGGCGGGTACAGGGATATTGGTTGACTGAGGGCAGGTACAGAGATATTGTTTGACTGAGGGCGGGTACAGGGATATTGGTTGACTGAGGGCAGGTACAGAGATATTGTTTGACTGAGGGCGGGTACAGGGATATTGTTTGACTGAGGGCGGGTACAGGGATATTGGTTGACTGAGGGCAGGTACAGAGATATTGTTTGACTGAGGGCGGGTACAGGGATATTGTTTGACTGAGGGCAGGTACAGAGATATTGTTTGACTGAGGGCAGGTACAGGGATATTGTTTGACTGAGGGCAGGTACAGAGATATTGTTTGACTGAGGGCAGGTACAGAGATATTGTTTGACTGAGGGCGGGTACAGGGATATTGTTTGACTGAGGGCAGGTACAGAGATATTGTTTGACTGAGGGCGGGTACAGGGATATTGGTTGACTGAGGGCGGGTACAGAGATATTGTTTGACTGAGGGCGGGTACAGGGATATTGGTTGACTGAGGGCGGGTACAGGGATATTGGTTGACTGAGGGCAGGTACAGGGATATTGGTTGACTGAGGGCAGGTACAGAGATATTGTTTGACTGAGGGCGGGTACAGAGATATTGTTTGACTGAGGGCAGGTACAGGGATATTGGTTGACTGAGGGCAGGTACAGAGATATTGTTTGACTGAGGGCAGGTACAGGGATATTGGTTGACTGAGGGCAGGTACAGAGATATTGGTTTACTGAGGGCAGGTACAGAGATATTGGTTTACTGAGGGCAGGTACAGGGATATTGGTTGACTGAGGGCAGGTACAGAGATATTGTTTGACTGAGGGCAGGTACAGAGATATTGTTTGACTGAGGGCAGGTACAGAGATATTGTTTGACTGAGGGCAGGTACAGAGATATTGTTTGACTGAGGGCAGGTAGAGAGATATTGTTTGACTGAGGGCAGGTACAGAGATATTGTTTGACTGAGGGCAGGTACAGAGATATTGTTTGGCTGAGGGCAGGTACAGAGATATTGTTTGACTGAGGGCAGGTACAGAGATATTGTTTGACTGAGGGCAGGTACAGGGATATTGTTTGACTGAGGGCAGGTACAGAGATATTGTTTGACTGAGGGCAGGTACAGGGATATTGTTTGACTGAGGGCAGGTACAGAGATATTGTTTGACTGAGGGCAGGTACAGAGATATTGTTTGACTGAGGGCAGGTACAGAGATATTGTTTGACTGAGGGCAGGTACAGAGATATTGTTTGACTGAGGGCAGGTACAGAGATATTGTTTGACTGAGGGCAGGTACAGGGATATTGTTTGACTGAGGGCAGGTACAGAGATATTGTTTGACTGAGGGCAGGTACAGGGATATTGTTTGACTGAGGGCAGGTACAGAGATATTGTTTGACTGAGGGCAGGTACAGGGATATTGGTTTACTGAGGGCAGGTACAGAGATATTGTTTGACTGAGGGCAGGTACAGGGATATTGTTTGACTGAGGGCAGGTACAGAGATATTGTTTGGCTGAGGGCAGGTACAGGGATATTGTTTGACTGAGGGTGGGTACAGAGATATTGGTTGACTGAGGGCAGGTACAGAGATATTGTTTGACTGAGGGCGGGTACAGGGATATTGGTTGACTGAGGGCGGGGACAGGGATATTGGTTGTTTGAGGGCAGGTACAGGGATATTGTTTGACTGAGGGCGGGTACAGGGATATTGGTTGTTTGAGGGCAGGTACAGGGATATTGTTTGACTGAGGGCGGGTACAGGGATATTGGTTGACTGAGGGCGGGTACAGGGATATTGGTTGTTTGAGGGCAGGTACAGAGATATTGTTTGACTGAGGGCAGGTACAGGGATATTGTTTGACTGAGGGCAGGTACAGGGATATTGTTTGACTGAGGGCAGGTACAGAGATATTGTTTGACTGAGGGTAGGTACAGGGATATTGGTTTACTGAGGGCAGGTACAGGGATATTGGTTTACTGAGGGCAGGTACAGAGATATTGTTTGACTGAGGGCAGGTACAGAGATATTGTTTGACTGAGGGCAGGTACAGGGATATTGGTTTACTGAGGGCAGGTACAGGGATATTGGTTTACTGAGGGCAGGTACAGAGATATTGTTTGACTGAGGGCAGGTACAGGGATATTGTTTGACTGAGGGCAGGTACAGGGATATTGTTTGACTGAGGGTAGGTACAGGGATATTGGTTTACTGAGGGCAGGTACAGGGATATTGGTTTACTGAGGGCAGGTACAGAGATATTGTTTGACTGAGGGCAGGTACAGGGATATTGTTTGACTGAGGGCAGGTACAGAGATATTGTTTGACTGAGGGCAGGTACAGGGATATTGGTTTACTGAGGGCAGGTACAGGGATATTGGTTTACTGAGGGCAGGTACAGAGATATTGTTTGACTGAGGGCAGGTACAGGGATATTGGTTGACTGAGGGCAGGTACAGAGATATTGTTTGACTGAGGGCAGGTACAGAGATATTGTTTGACTGAGGGCGGGTACAGGGATATTCGTTGACTGAGGGCGGGTACAGAGATATTGTTTGACTGAGGGCGGGTACAGGGATATTGTTTGACTGAGGGCGGGTACAGGGATATTGGTTGACTGAGGGCAGGTACAGGGATATTGGTTGACTGAGGGCAGGTACAGAGATATTGTTTGACTGAGGGCGGGTACAGAGATATTGTTTGACTGAGGGCAGGTACAGGGATATTGGTTGACTGAGGGCAGGTACAGAGATATTGTTTGACTGAGGGCAGGTACAGGGATATTGGTTGACTGAGGGCAGGTACAGAGATATTGGTTTACTGAGGGCAGGTACAGAGATATTGGTTTACTGAGGGCAGGTACAGAGATATTGGTTTACTGAGGGCAGGTACAGGGATATTGGTTGACTGAGGGCAGGTACAGAGATATTGTTTGACTGAGGGCAGGTACAGAGATATTGTTTGACTGAGGGCAGGTACAGAGATATTGTTTGACTGAGGGCAGGTACAGAGATATTGTTTGACTGAGGGCAGGTAGAGAGATATTGTTTGACTGAGGGCAGGTACAGAGATATTGTTTGACTGAGGGCAGGTACAGAGATATTGTTTGGCTGAGGGCAGGTACAGAGATATTGTTTGACTGAGGGCAGGTACAGAGATATTGTTTGACTGAGGGCAGGTACAGGGATATTGTTTGACTGAGGGCAGGTACAGAGATATTGTTTGACTGAGGGCAGGTACAGAGATATTGTTTGACTGAGGGCAGGTACAGAGATATTGTTTGACTGAGGGCAGGTACAGAGATATTGTTTGACTGAGGGCAGGTACAGAGATATTGTTTGACTGAGGGCCGGTACAGGGATATTGTTTGACTGAGGGCAGGTACAGAGATATTGTTTGACTGAGGGCAGGTACAGGGATATTGTTTGACTGAGGGCAGGTACAGAGATATTGTTTGACTGAGGGCAGGTACAGGGATATTGTTTGACTGAGGGCAGGTACAGAGATATTGTTTGACTGAGGGCAGGTACAGGGATATTGGTTTACTGAGGGCAGGTACAGAGATATTGGTTGACTGAGGGCAGGTACAGGGATATTGTTTGGCTGAGGGCAGGTACAGGGATATTGTTTGACTGAGGGCGGGTACAGAGATATTGGTTGACTGAGGGCAGGTACAGAGATATTGTTTGACTGAGGGCGGGTACAGGGATATTGGTTGACTGAGGGCGGGTACAGGGATATTGGTTGTTTGAGGGCAGGTACAGGGATATTGTTTGACTGAGGGCGGGTACAGGGATATTGGTTGACTGAGGGCGGGTACAGGGATATTGGTTGTTTGAGGGCAGGTACAGAGATATTGTTTGACTGAGGGCAGGTACAGGGATATTGGTTTACTGAGGGCAGGTACAGGGATATTGTTTGACTGAGGGCAGGTACAGAGATATTGTTTGACTGAGGGCAGGTACAGGGATATTGGTTTACTGAGGGCAGGTACAGGGATATTGGTTTACTGAGGGCAGGTACAGAGATATTGTTTGACTGAGGGCAGGTACAGAGATATTGTTTGACTGAGGGCAGGTACAGGGATATTGGTTTACTGAGGGCAGGTACAGGGATATTGTTTGACTGAGGGCAGGTACAGAGATATTGTTTGACTGAGGGCAGGTACAGGGATATTGGTTTACTGAGGGCAGGTACAGGGATATTGGTTTACTGAGGGCAGGTACAGGGATATTGTTTGACTGAGGGCAGGTACAGGGATATTGGTTTACTGAGGGCAGGTACAGGGATATTGGTTTACTGAGGGCAGGTACAGAGATATTGTTTGACTGAGGGCAGGTACAGGGATATTGGTTGACTGAGGGGGCGGAACAAAGAGTTTGGTTGGCTGAGGGCAGGTACAGAGATATTGTTTGACTGAGGGCAGGTACAGAGATATTGTTTGACTGAGGGCAGGTACAGGGATATTGGTTGACTGAGGGGGCGGAACAAAGAGTTTGGTTGGCTGAGGGCAGGTTCAGAGATATTGTTTGACTGAGGGCAGGTACAGAGATATTGTTTGACTGAGGGCAGGTACAGAGATATTGTTTGACTGAGGGCAGGTACAGGGATATTGTTTGACTGAGGGCAGGTACAGGGATATTGGTTTACTGAGGGCAGGTACAGAGATATTGTTTGACTGAGGGCAGGTACAGGGATATTGGTTTACTGAGGGCAGGTACAGGGATATTGTTTGACTGAGGGCAGGTACAGGGATATTGGTTTACTGAGGGCAGGTACAGAGATATTGTTTGACTGAGGGCAGGTACAGGGATATTGGTTTACTGAGGGCAGGTACAGGGATATTGTTTGACTGAGGGCAGGTACAGAGATATTGTTTGACTGAGGGCAGGTACAGAGATATTGTTTGACTGAGGGCAGGTACAGAGATATTGTTTGGCTGAGGGCAGGTACAGGGATATTGTTTGACTGAGGGCAGGTACAGGGATATTGTTTGACTGAGGGCAGGTACAGGGATATTGGTTTACTGAGGGCAGGTACAGAGATATTGTTTGACTGAGGGCAGGTACAGAGATATTGTTTGACTGAGGGCAGGTACAGGGATATTGGTTTACTGAGGGCAGGTACAGGGATATTGGTTTACTGAGGGCAGGTACAGGGATATTGGTTTACTGAGGGCAGGTACAGGGATATTGGTTTACTGAGGGCAGGTACAGGGATATTGGTTTACTGAGGGCAGGTACAGGGATATTGGTTTACTGAGGGCAGGTACAGGGATATTGGTTTACTGAGGGCAGGTACAGGGATATTGGTTTACTGAGGGCAGGTACAGGGATATTGTTTGACTGAGGGCAGGTACAGGGATATTGTTTGACTGAGGGCAGGTACAGGGATATTGTTTGACTGAGGGCAGGTACAGGGATATTGTTTGACTGAGGGCAGGTACAGGGATATTGTATGACTGAGGGCAGGTACAGAGATATTGGTTTACTGAGGGCAGGTACAGGGATATTGTTTGACTGAGGGCAGGTACAGAGATATTGTTTGACTGAGGGCAGGTACAGGGATATTGTTTGACTGAGGGCAGGTACAGGGATATTGGTTTACTGAGGGCAGGTACAGAGATATTGTTTGACTGAGGGCAGGTACAGAGATATTGTTTGACTGAGGGCAGGTACAGGGATATTGGTTTACTGAGGGCAGGTACAGAGATATTGTTTGACTGAGGGCAGGTACAGGGATATTGGTTTACTGAGGGGGCGGAACAAAGAGTTTGGTTGGCTGAGGGCAGGTACAGGGATATTGTTTGACTGAGGGCAGGTACAGAGATATTGTTTGACTGAGGGCAGGTACAGGGATATTGGTTTACTGAGGGCAGGTACAGGGATATTGTTTGACTGAGGGCAGGTACAGGGATATTGTTTGACTGAGGGCAGGTACAGGGATATTGGTTTACTGAGGGCAGGTACAGGGATATTGGTTTACTGAGGGCAGGTACAGGGATATTGTTTGACTGAGGGCAGGTACAGGGATATTGGTTTACTGAGGGCAGGTACAGGGATATTGGTTGACTGAGGGGGCGGAACAAAGAGTTTGGTTGGCTGAGGGCAGGTACAGAGATATTGGTTGACTGAGGGCAGGTACAGGGAGTTTGGTTGACTGAGGGCAGGGATATTGGAAGTACTCAGCAGGTCAGGCAGCATTTGTGGAGACAAGAACTGAGTTTACTACTCTGATGAGCAATCTGTCAAACCTTAGCATGGGCCTCAGTTTAATGTTTCATCCAGACGTTTTGTGTCACTGCAGCACGCTTTAAGCACTGAGGAGTATGCCTAGATTTTATCCTCACCTCCCTTTCAGAAATTCTAAACCTGAACCATAGTCCTTCGGGTTGACAGACAGATCTCTGGTTTGGAGCTATCAGCTGGGCTGCACTGCACTGGGGCACTCTCCTCTCTGACATCTATCTCAGTCCTCCAACACCTTTGTCTTGTGAAGATTGGATGAAGACAAAGGGAATCAAACAGGTGTTTCTGCACAAACAAATAGATATGTTCCTCCCGCTGCATTCAAACTCAACAGGCTGATCTCCCAAGATCTGTATCTAACCAAACAAAGCGACAAGCAGGCAACCCGCCCGATTCAATAGACTGCTACCTTAGCGAAATTTTTTTAAATTCATTCACGGTATTTCGGCAAGGCCAGCATTTATTGCCCACGCCTAATTGCCCTTGAAAAGGTGGTGGTGAGCTGCCTGCTTGAACTAAAGCAGTTCATGGACAGAGTGGATAGTCAGAAGCTTTTTCCCAGGGTGGAAGAGTCAGTTACTAGGGAACATAGGTTTAAGGTGAGAGGGGCAAAGTTTAGAGGGGATGTGCGAGGCAAGTTCTTTACACAGAGGGTGGTGAGTGCCTGGAACTTGCTGCCGGGGGAGGTGGTGGAAGCAGGTACGATAGCAAAGTTTAAGAGGCATCTTGACAAATACATGAATAGGATGGGAATAGAGGGATACAGTCCCCAGAAGTGCAGAAGGTTTTAGTTTAGACAGGCATCAAGATTGGCGCAGGCTTGGAGGGCCGAATGGCCTGTTCCTGTGCTGTACTGTTCCTTGTTCTTTGTTTGTTTGTTCTTTGTATGTGATGAAGGTGCTCCCACAGTGCTGTTAGGAAGGGAGTTCCAGGATTTTGACCCAGCAACAGTGAAAGAACGGTGTTATAGTTCCAAGTCAGGATGGTGTGTGACTTGGAGGGGGATTTGCAGGTGGTGGTGTTCCCATGCGCCTGCTGCCCTTGTTCTTCTAGGTGTTACATACGAACATACGAATTAGGAGCAGGAGTAGACCACTCGGCCCTTCGAGCCTGCTCCGCCATTCAATAAGTTCATGGCTGAACTGATTACTCCACAATTCCACCTGCCCCCAATAACCTTCCACACCCTTGCTTATCAAGGTAGAGGTCGCAGAAATGGAAGGAGCTATTAAAGAAGTCTTGGCGAGTTGCTGTAGTGCATCTTGTAGAAGGTACATATTGCAGTCATGGTGCGACGGTGATGGAGGGGTTGAAGGTGGGTGAATGGGATGCTGATTAAGCAGGCTGCTTTGTCCTGGATGCTGTCAAGCTTCTTGAGTGTTGTTGGAGCTGCACCCATCCAGGCAAGTGGAGAGTATTCCATCATACTCCTGACTTGTGCTTTGTAGATGGTGGATAGGTATTGGGAAATCAGGAGTAATGTTCCCTCTAAGGTGCGCAGATGCGCAGCAACCAGGAAGGTATCGCGCAGGCCACTCACAAGTTGTCCCGTTCAAGATTATGCGCAGACACTCAAACAAATTTCAAGGCTCTGAGAGTTGTAATGAACAGGCTACGCACAACATAAAAGTTCAAGGGAATATTGGTCAGGAGGTGTGTCACTCGCTGCAGAATACTCAGCTTCTGACCTCATGTAGCCACACTATTTATATGGCTGGTCCAGTTAAGTTTCTGGTCAATGGTGACCCCCAAGATGTTGTTGGTGGGAGATTCAACAATGACAATGCCTTTGAATGTCAAGGGGAAGTCAATAGACTCTCCTGTTGAAGATGGTCATTGCCAGGTACTTGTAATGAATGTTACTTGCCACTTATCAGTCCAACCCTGAATGTTGTCCAGCTATTGCTGCACGCTGGCACGGACTGCTTCATTATCTGAGGAGTTGTGAATGGAACTGTGCAATCATCAGTGAACATCCCCAATTCTGATCTTATGGTCATTGATGAAGCAGCTGAAGATGGTTGGGCCTAGGACACTACCCTGAGGAACTCCTAGAGCAATATCCTGGGCTGAGATGATTGGCCTCCAACAACCACAATCATCTTCCTTTGTGCTAGGTATGACTCCAACCAGTGGAGAGTTTCCCCCCGATTCTCATTGACTTCAGTGTTACTAGGGCTCGTTGATGCCAAACTCTGTCAAATGTTGCCTTGATGTCAAGAGCAGTCACTCTCACCTCACCTCTGGAATTCAACTCTTTTGTCCATGTTTGAACCAAGGCTGTAATGAGGGCAGGAGCTAAATGGCCCTGGCGGAACCCAAACTGAGCATCACTGAGCAGGTTATTTTTGATTAAGATAGCTAACCAAGACTACTTCTGGTGAGATTAATTTTAATGTTTTACAATCACAATGTATTTAACCTTTGACTGGAAGCCGGTGTAATTGCCAACAACAGCTTCTAGTTCCATATAAAGGGAATTCTACTTAAAGCTGCCAGTTCTGGTTGGACAGATACCTGGAGGTTTTATCGCGTGACCTCCTGTGTCCAACTACCCCAGCCCCACACTCCCACCTGACACATCCATCCTCATGACATACCAGCTTCCCAGGCCACCCGGGAACTCTTCTTTACCCGATTGGATGATTCTTGACCATCAAACGACAGCAATTTGCATTTATGTAGCACCTATAATGTAGCAATACAGCCTTTTGTCTCTATCTCCAATTTTTTTTCTTAATGTCCCGATGAACTTTTTTTGCCTGGGATTTTGCTCACTGCAGTGACCAGAAGATTAGTCCTTAATTGCTGTAAACACCAGGATAATGCTGACGGGTTGTAACCCTAATTCTACTCCAAATCAAAGACATTAAGTCTGCAGAAAATCAGTGAGCAGCCACAATTTATAACTAAATATTTGAATTATAGAGACTTTCTTAATCATTGAAGTAGCAGGAGTCCCTGGTAAACAATTTATTTCCTGCTAAAGTAAGCAGTTTTCAGGCCTGAAATGTTCCCCCTTTCCTCCCAATACCCCGACTGTATCTCCCTGGCAGTGCTCGAACCAGTCTCATTAGGTGCATCAAACTACTTGGAGCACCTGCTGACATGTTGAGCTGGAAACCTGTTGCACCTTCTCCCATTTGACCTTTTGATGACGTCTCTCCCCTCCAGATTTCGCATGCGGAACAAGAGGTTAGCAGCTGGTCGGCCTCTCAGCCAGTCCCTAACCCAGCTCAGCAAGGTTGGAGGGGTGATGTCGGTCACATCCAACACCTTATCGGATGAGGGCTCCTTGGAAGCTGGAACGAAGCCTGTGTCTATTCAGAATGGCATGGTGGGAGCAACCAGCAGTATTGCGCAGCTGATCTCCCGCGGGACCGACTGTGCTTATGACATCGCTATGAAGCCAGGCAAGATGGGTGACATGAGCATGAGTGCGCCAGGATCTGTGTCGGGATCTCCACCTGACTCGTAAGGAAATTCTTTAACTTCACTATAAGATGCTCTTAACGCAACCACAGAGCCCATCGCTTGCTCTAATCACCAGGCAGGTGGGAATCTCAATGCCACCTCTGATGGGAGTCGCTCCACAAGCACCCTGCTGCTCACTGCTACTTTCAAGCCCTCTGTCCCAAAGTTGGGGAGATCCCTCTCGGGGGTTCAATCATAGAATGGTTGCAGCACAGAATGAGGCCTTTCGGCCTGTTGTGTCCTTGCCAGCTGTCTGCAAGAGAAATTTAGCTAGTCCCACACCCTCATCCTTTGCCCATAACCCTGATTATCCAATTCCCTTTTGAAAGCCACAATTGAATCTACCTCCACCGCCCTCTCGGACAGTGCATTCCAGATCCTAAAGCCTGACTGTAAAAATATTTTTCTTCACATCACAAGAGATTCACGTGGCTTTTAGTCAGGATGTCAGAAAAAAGTGTTCACGCTGCATGATTACAGGGGCGATTCAAACATATAAAACCATTAGAAGAGAGAACTTGCATTTATATGGTGCCTTTCACAACCTCAGGACTTCTCAAAGCGCACTGCAGCCAATTAAGTACCTCTGATGTGTCTCTGTGGTAATGTAGAAAATGTGGTAGTCAATTTGCACGCAGCAAGATCCCACAAAAGCAAAGAAATAAATGACCAGATTAGCTGAGGTATAAACCTTTTCCCAGGTCACCAGGGAGAATAACCCTGCTCTTCTTGGAAATAGTGTCATGGCATTCTTTGCACCCACCAGAGGGGAGTCAGGGCCTCAGTTTAACACCTCACCAGAACCTTTGACAGTTCAGCATCCCCTCAGTACTGCAACAGGAGTGTCAGCATGAAATTTGTGCACATGTCTCTAGAATGGGGCTTGAACCAATGGTATTCTAACTCAGAAGTGCGGGAGAGTGCTACCCACCAAGCCACAGCTGACATCAGTCAAACGGGAGAATAGCAAGCTACGTGATGGGGTGGTGAGGGTTTTCTGGGGCTAACAGCGAGTGCGTGTAACCACTGGGGCTGGCTGTGAATGTGGCCATTTGAGATAGAGCAGGAACATAAGCGTAAGTAGGCAGCGGGCTTTTTCAGGGAACTAGCAAGCATTGGTTAACAACTTGGTGATGCCGAACTATTTGGGGGTGGTGCGCAAGGACCATCTCCAACAAGAGAGAATCTAACCATCTCCCCTTGACATTCAATGGCATTACCATCGCTGAATCCCCCACTATCAACATCCTAGGGGCTACCATTGACCAGAAACTGAACTGGAGCATTCATATAAATACCGTGGCTACAAGAGCAGGTCAGAGGCTAGGAATCCTGTGGCGAGTAACTCACGTCATGACTTCCCAAAGCCTGTCCGCCATCTACAAGGCACAAGTCAGGAGTGTGATGGAATACTCTCCACTTGCCTGGATGAGTGCAGCTCCAACAACACTCAATAAGCTCGACACCATCCAGGACAAAGCAGCCCACTTGATTGGCACCCCATCTACAAACATTCACTCCCTCCACCATCGACGCACAGTGGCAGCAGTGTGTACCATCTACAAGATGCACTGCAGCAATGCACCAAGGCTCCTGCAACAGCACCTTCCAAACCCGTGACCTCTACCAACTAGAAGGACAAGGGCAGAAAATGCATGGGAACACCACCACCTGCAGGTTCCCGTCCAAGTGACACACCATCCTGACTTGGAAGTATATTGCCGTTCCTTCACTGTCGCTGGGTCAAAATCCTGGAACTCCCTTCCTAACAGCACTGTGGGTGTACCTACCCCACATGGACTGCATCCGTTCAAGAAGGCAGCTCACCACCACTTTCTCAAGGGCAATTAGGGATGGGCAATAAATGTTAGCCTAGCCAGCGACGCCTACATCCCATGAATGAATAAAGAAAAATCCATTTACCATCTTAAACGTCTTGATTTGATCACCCCTTAATCTTCTATACTCAAGGGAGTACAAGCCTAGTCTACACAATCTGTTTAACCCTTTTAGTCCAGGGATAATTCTTATTCATGGGATGTGAGCATCACTGGTAAGGCCAGCTTTTGTTGCCCATCCCTAATTGTCCTTGAAAATGTAGTGGTGAGCTGCCTTCTTGAAACACTGCAGTCCATGTGAGGTAGGTATACCCACAGTGCTGTTCAGAAGGGAGTTACAGGATTTTGACCCAGCGACAGTGAAGGAACGGCAATATAGTTCCAAATCAGAATGGTGTGTGACTTGGAGGGGAACTTGCAGGTGGTGGTGTTCCCATGCGTCTGCTGCCCTTGTCCTTCTGAGTAGAGGCTGATGAGTTGCTGCAAGATTCCCTAAAACTGGTCCAACAAGGCGTGTCCAAATCATTGTCCTCCAACACCACCGGTGTTTCATCAGCAAATGTCCCTACCCATACATGAGTTTGTGTACTAGTTCCCAATGCCAGGCAGTTACCCACCCCAACCCAGACTAATCGGTTACAGTAGCCTACTGATTATTTTTTCATTTTCAGGATGTGGGTGTTGTTGGCAAGATGAGCACTTACTGCCCATCTCTCATTGCCCTGAGAAGGTGGTGGTGGTGGGTCTTTTTTCTTGAACCATTGTAGTGAAGTTGCTCTCACAGTCTGTATTTTTTGTAGCAGTTTGATCCAACTGAATGGCTTGCTGTGCCATTTCAAGATCAGTTAATAGTTAACTACAATGGTGTGGAACTGGAGTCACATACAGGCCCAGATCATGTCAGGACAACAAGTTTCCTTCCCCAAAGGACATTAGTAAACCAGTTGGGGTTTTTACAACAGTCTTGACAATTTTGTAGTCACTTTCACTTAGACAAGCTATTTATTTACAGATTTTAAAAACTGCATTAAAATTCTCAAACTGTTTTAAGTGGGATTTTAACCCAAATTTCTCTGGACTATTAGCCCAAACCTCTAAATTACCAGTCCAAAAATGTAACTGCCGCATTTGCATACACCTGTACTCGTCAAGTATCAGTAATCCAAAGGTTCTGAGTTCAAATTCCACTGTGGCAAGTTGTGAGATTGGATTCAATAAATCTGGTCATTTGTGAGTTAGCAGCTGAACTGAGAGCTCCCAGCGAGGGAAGCCTGCTGTCCTTACCCGGTCTAGTCTGTCTGGGACTCCAGTCCCACACTGTGTGGTTGATTCTTAATGGTCTCTGAAGTGGCAAAGCTAAAAACAGTCAATATGAAGTTTAGTAATAAGCATCATCGCCACAAAGACTGCAGCATTTCAAGCTGAAGACCCACCAACACTATCTCAAGGCAAATTATCCCATGACACTATTCAGAAGAACCAGGGGAGTTCTCTCCGGTGTCCTGGTCAATATTTATCCTCAACCAATATCACTAAAATATTATCTGGTCATTATCTCTGTTGTTTGTAAGATGTTGCTGTGTGCAAATTGGCTGCATTTCAAAAGCTTGAGGCGCTTTGGGACGTCCCGAGGTTGTGATAGGTGCTGGAGAAATGCAGTCTTTCTTTCTTTAACTTAATTAACGGGTGTTCTTGCCAGCAATCGCCCACATCCCAAGAACAAAACAACAACCTTCAGTACCAGGGGACAGGATACATTTCTGTCAAAACCCCCATACTGTGCAAGCCCCAATCCCCCATCCCTCCCCCCACCGCATCGGGAATAGTCAGTAGCAGTTTGTGCAGGCAACACAGAGGTAGCTGCACAGAATATCGGCCTCTGTTCCATCACAAACAATGCCCATATCTCGAAAGCCCTAATACTGTAACCCTAGGGTTGCTGCACCACCACCATGACACCACCCCCGCCCCCAAAAAGTCTTACCTCTTTCAAGGATCCAGAACATGCTCCCAACCTAAACTCCTAATGCTAAAGTCAACCACAGCACAAAAATAAACTGTACTCCCTGAGCACATAACCCCCGTCCTGGGGTACTGGCCTCAGCTTCCTGATCTCTCACCATCTCCCTGTGCTGTCTGTCATGAGGGAGCTGAAACTTACTGCCTGCCTTATCTGCTGAACTGCAGACTCTGGTCAAAAGGACTAAAATAACCATACAAGGGGAAGGCGCAGCGCCATTCTAAGATCTAGGAAGGGAACTGCATTTGAGTTCTAACCAAGGTGTGTCTGTAAGGGCAGACTCACCAATATCCTTGTTGTGTGAGGGTGTTGAAAGATATGGAACAACAGGAGGTAAATGGGGGTGAGGTGCAGATCAGCGATGGATGATGCAGACTCAAGTGCCTGAACAGCTGCTCCTGCGTTCCCTCCTCACTCTCTAGTGTCTTAAGTGGATCTCTCAAGATTGCCTCAAACTAACCCTTTTTTCCCCTGTTCTTCAGCAGGATGGAAATGTCACAGAAGAGCTCTCTTGGTACCTTGCCCATCAATACCCTCTCTGTGCCACCCCGGATCAGTGCTGAGCTGCCACCCATGCCAGTCTCCAAGCCGATTCAGATGGTACCACGGGGATCACAGATGTACCCTCCCACCCAGCAGCCAGATGTGTACTACCAGGACCCGCGGGGCTCCGCCACTTCCTACGAGGCAGCGCAGTATCCACCAAGTATGTAACCTCCCCTATGAAAACAGAGTTAGCCATCATGAGGCCTGTGTTACATATTGGGGGATTTGGGGTGGGTCAGGACCACTGACAAAGAGCCCTCTGAAACCAACAGCACCATATACAGCAGGAGGAATCGAAGTTCAGTGGGTTTTGGGATTTGCGGCCAGACATTTAGAGCCCAATGCCAAGGTAATGAGTTCATGTAAAGACACCTCTGGAACTTTGGCTATGGTAATACAGCAGGGGTCTCCTTGACAGTGCAGAGAAGGACATCCAAACCTGGACATCTGAGCTCTAATGAGCCAGAGGTTGCTTATCTGGAGCACTGAAGGCTGAGAGGCAAGATTAATCACAAATCCTAGGGTGGCGCAGTGGTTAGCACCGCAGCCTCACAGCTCCAGGGACCCGGGTTCGATTCTGGGTACTGCCTGTGTGGAGTTTGCAAGTTCTCCCTGTGTCTGTGTGGGTTTTCTCCGGGTGCTCCGGTTTCCGTGCTCCGGTTTCCTCCCACAGCCAAAAGACTTGCAGGTTGATAGGTGGAAGAGCCTGTCACTCCAGAATTGGCCTTTATAGCCACTCCAGGCGCTGCTTCACAAACCACTGACCACCTCCAGGCGCGTATCCATTGTCTCTCGAGATAAGGAGGCCCAAAAGAAGTATAGGTAGGTGGTAGGGAAATATAGGGACAGGTGGGGATGTTTGGTAGGAATATGGGATTAGTGTAGGATTAGTATAAATGGGTGGTTGATGTTCGGCACAGACTCGGTGGGCCGAAGGGCCTGTTTCAGTGCTGTATCTCTAATCTAATCTAATCAAATGGCTAAAATTGATGTTTGAGGTTACTGAAAGTTCCAGAACCAACAGGTTCAAGATGCTGAGAAAGATGTTAACTATAGGACACATGGATCAGTCTGCCCAGGAGGGTAGTAGCAGCAGATGATTGGATTGATATTTGGGGAGCGGGCAGTGGAGGGGAACCAGTTTTTGGGACGTGCCAGATGGACACAAGTCTCTTCTGCTGTGGTGATTTTGGAAAGAACCATTGTCACTCTCCTGTGTTCTACACTGTGACCACAAGGTGGTGCTCTAGCTGGGTAATTCAAAACAGTGTAGGGGACACACAGCAGCTCTGTCAGTGTCAGAAAGAGAACGGACAGACTGGTGTCTCAGAGGAACCCTCCACTGCAACATGCCTGTCCTGATGAAAGATGGCCTGTATCCAAAACATTGCCCTGCCCTATCTCCTGCAGATCACTTATATTTACAGCATTCCCTGTCTTCATTGCCACTGAAGTATGTTGGGTAATTAATGTTCAAACAGATTGAGGCAAATCACAAATCCATTTGGAGACACGTCTGAATTGACTGCAAATTCTTAACCACAGTCCAAGGGTTCACTCCCATCTGTTAGCACTAGGGCTGTATCATTTTCATGGGTTGCACAGTCTCCCTGTATTGGGAGATGGTGGCATAGTGGTAATGTCACTAGACTAGTAATCCAGATGCCCAGGCTAATGCCCTGGGGACATGGGTTCAAATCCCACCATGGCAGCTGGTGGTTAAATTCAATTAATTAATTAAAAAATCTAGAATTGAAACCTAGTCTAAGTAGTGGTGCCATTAAACTTCCATTGATGGTTGTAAAAACCCATCTGTTTCACTAATGTCCTTTAGGGAAGGTAATCTGCCATCCTTACCTGGTCTAGCCTACGTGTGACTCTAGACCCACTGCAATGTGGTTGACTCTTAAATGCCCTCTGAAATGGCCTAGCAAGCCAATCAGTTCATGGGCAATGAATGCTGGCCTTGCTCGTGACACCCACATCCCATGAAAGAATAAAAAAAAGGTAGCAGTCCAGTGCAGTTTTGAAAGAGTGCTGCACTGTCAGGGGGCTTGTCTTTCAGATGAGACAATAAACTGAGGCACTGTCCTCTCTCTCAGGTGGATGTAAGAGATCCTGTGGCTATCTGTTCTATATATAACCCTCTAAATTAGGTTCCAGCCTATAACTCCCAAATATCTGCTGTTCTGTGATCTTACATCTATAATAAATATTAATCTTAAAACTTTAGGCTGACACTCCAGTGCAGTACTGAGGGAGCGCTGCACTGTCAGAGGTGCTGTCTTCCAGATTTAAACCAAGGCCCTGTCTGCTTTCTCACATGGACATAAAAGATCATTGACACTATTTCAAAGAGCAGGGGAGTTCTCTCCAGTATCCTGGCCAATATTTATCCCTCAATCAACATTACTAAAACTGATTATCTGGTCATTACCATATTGATATTTGTGGGAGCTTGCTGTGCGCATATCAAAAATACTTAATTGGCTGTAAAGTGCTTTGGGATGTCCTGAGGTTGTGAAAGGCACGATATAAATGCACATCTTTCTTTATATACGTATCAACCACCCGAACCCTTTGATTAGATTCCAGCCTGAACTTTGTTGAGTATCCATCGCTTTTGACAGTATCCATGTGTGTTCTAAACTATTGCCTGGTTGTATATTTGCTGAAATCTCCTTCTGTTTTGCCAGACCTTTACTACACTCACCACTCCTCAGGATCTGTGACTCCCTACCTGCCACAGTATAGACGGGCTAGCAATGTGCCAGAACCACCAATGCCCCCTTCCACTCTTCAGTACCAGGACCATTACCCGACCTACATTTCAGAGAGGATAGGAAGTTCTCAGTACTCCAGCCCTCAGCAGTACCCACTGGCACAGCCGGTGTCAGGAATGTACCCAGCGCATTATGATGGGCGCCGGGTGTACCATCCTCCACAGTCCTACACAAGGGAAGACATGCGAAACAGCCCCATACCAGTCGATGTGCCATCTGCTGTCACCAACTACATCGCCGAGCCCAGGGAACGCTATGCTCCTGAAAACTACTACACTGTGAGCCCTCACCCGAACCAGATCAGGCCTTCTTACAGGGTAAGTGCCCACTGCCAAACTTTGAGCCTGCTTTGAGCCACTTGTTTCTGTGTTCTGAGAGATCTTGATGGGGTTTCTGCTGGTGTCGATCTGTTCAGTGTCATCTCGATGGGATTTCTGCTGGTGTCAGTCCATTCTGTGTAATCTCGACGGGGTTTCTGCTGGTGTCAGTCCATTCTCTGTAATCTCGACAGGGTTTCTGCTGGTGTCAGTCTGTTCTGTGCGATCTCAATGGGGTTTCTCCTGGAGTCGATCTGTTCTGTATGATCACAGGGTTTCTGCTGGTGTCAGTCTGTTCTGCGTGATCACGGTGGGGTTTCTGTGTCGGTCTGTTCTGTGTGATCTTGGGGTTTCTGCTGGAGTCGATCTGTTCTGTGTGATCTCGACAGGGTTTCTGCTGGAGTCAATCTGTTCTGCGTGATCACGGTGGGGTTTCTGCTGCTGTCAGTCTGTTCTGTGTGATCTCAACAGGGTTTCTGCTGGAGTTGATCTGATCTGTGCGATCTCTACAGGGCTTCTGCTGGTGTCGATCTGTTCTATGTGATCTCGACAGGGCTTCTGCTGGTGTCGATCTGTTCTATGTGATCTCGACAGGGTTTCTGCTGCTGTCGGTCTGTTCTGTGTGATCTCGACAGGGTTTCTGCTGCTGTTGGTCTGTTCTGTGTGATCTCGACAGGGTTTCTCCTGGAGTCAATCTGTTCTGCGTGATCACGGTGGGGTTTCTGTGTAGGTCTGATCTGTGCGATCTCGACAGGGTTTCTGCTGGTGTCGATCTGTTCTGTGTGATCTCGGGGTTTCTGTTGGTGTTGGTTAGTTCAGTGTGATCTCGACAGTGTTTCTGCTGGTGTCGATCTGTTCTGTGTGATCGGGGTTTCTGCTGGTGTCGATCTGTTCAGTGTGATCAACAGTGTTTCTGCTGGTGTTGGTCTGTTCTGTGTGATCTTGGGGTTTCTGCTGGTGTCGGTTAGTTCAGTTTGATCTCGACAGGGTTTCTGCTGGTATTGGTCTGTTCTGTGTGATCTCGGGGTTTCTGTTGGTGTTGGTTAGTTCAGTGTGATCTCGACAGGGTTTCTGCTGGTGTCGATCTGTTCTGTGTGATCGGGGTTTCTGCTGGTGTCGATCTGTTCAGTGTGATCGACAGTGTTTCTGCTGGTGTTGGTCTGTTCTGTGTGATCTCGGGGTTTCTGTTGGTGTCGGTTAGTTCAGTGTGATCGACAGTGTTTCTGCTGGTGTTGGTCTGTTCTGTGTGATCTCGGGGTTTCTGCTGGTGTCGGTTAGTTCAGTGTGATCTCGTCAGGGTTTCAGCTGGTGTCGGTCTGTTCTACACTGCCAGAGATTGTCAGGGTGAATCTTGTGGTGCCTGATTCCTCGTCACAACTATATCTGTGGCCAATCACTGCCTGATGCATGTGGGAAAGCATTGCCACTTGGGCAGTAAGCTGTTGGAGCTGGTCTACTGCCTGCTATAAAGCCCTTCCCCATCCTGAATTCCACTAATCTCCTCCCAAACAGTGGGAAATGAAAATTACCAGCATCCTGACATTGCAGTAATAGATTTAGAGACATGTGGTATGGGCTGATCCAGTGATGTAACGCAAGGTTGACAACAAGTTAAATGCTGAGGCATTTATGACTTCTCTGTTACAATCTATTCCAACTGGGTCTGAGTTCCAGGTGTCACTCTGTCCTGTCTGGACCAGTCTGGGAATTGCCTTGCTTCCAGGTGTCCCTGCCTGCTATTCTGGAATAGTCCAGGATTGCATAAAGCTGTAACAAGTACAAGAATGATTAAAGGAAGGGGCAGGCTGATTTGAGGCGAAAGGAGATCTCAAGGAGAATGAAGATATGAAGGATATACTATTGAGGACTTTCTCCCAGCTTTCAGAGAAGACTCGTTGTGAGAACGGAAGAGCACAAGCGGAAAGGGTAGAACAATTTGATAGAATAACTCTAGATAAGGAAGAAATGCTTCAAAACAGAATGGTAGCCAAGTGCAGAAGTCACTGAGCCCGAATGGCTGCATCCTGGGATGATGATAGAGGCTCTGAGTGTAGTCCTTCCAACATCCTCGGACAAGGAGCGTTGTAACAGCTCTGCTCAAAGGGGGATAAAACAAGGGAACCTCAGAAATGTCAGCATATCGTCAGTATTAGGTAAATATCTAGAGCATAATACAGGGACAAAATTAATAGTCACCTCGAAAGACAAGAATTAGCTCATGACTGCTGGCAGGAATCTGGAACAGGCACGCCGTGTCTGGCAAATTTAATGGAGTTTTTGGAGAAGTAGCAGAGTGCATTGATAAAGGAAGTGCAACAGCTGTTGTAGATGTGGATTTTTAAAAGCTTTTGATTTTATAAGGTGCTGCATAGGAGGCTTGTTAATAAAATGAAGGCACATGGTATTAAAGGCAATGTGGCCACACTGGCAGGGAGTTGGTCAAAGGACAGAAAACAGAGAGTAGTGATTAGCAGATGCTTCATAGACAGGATAGGTATAAACAGTGGTGTCTCCAGAGGTCAGTTTTGGGGGTCATTGCTGTTCTCATTTTATGTATGACCTGGACTTAGGGCCCAGAATCAAAATTTGCATCTGACCAGAAACAGTGAGCATGGTTAACAGTGAAGAATAAGTGGCTGCTGGATGACTGAGACTGGTTAGTAGATTGAACAGATGTACATTGGATTAAGGTTAATACAGAACAATGTGAGGCTGATCCATTTTGGGAGAATGAATAAGGAGAGGAAATATACACTAAATGGTAAAACTTTAAAAGGAGTGAAAGAGCAGCCAGACTTAGGGATTCGGATATGCTAATCTTTAAAAATGGTGGGGAGCGAGGGCGGGGTGGGGTGGGGGAGCAAGTTGATTAACACATGGAGTGGTAAACGTTTATAGGTCTGGGCATAGTTACCTACTTAGGTACTAAAGACACCAGAGATAAGCAGATTTCCCTGTGACAAGCAGATGAGGGAAACTGGGCCTTAGTTCACAACAGACGAAAAGATTAAGAGGAGATGTGATAGCGGTCTTCAAACTATTTTGTTGAGGTTTTGATGAGGTAAATCAGAATAAACTATTTCCACTAGTCAGTGAGTCGGTTCCAAGAGGAAATAAGTTTTAAGATAGCAGCAAAACAACAAAGGGAGAGGCAGTGGGGGAAGCAGAACCAATAGTAGCTTTTAAGAGAGGAAAGGGATACGTACTTGAAAAAGAAACATTTAAAAGGCTGTGGGGAAAGAACTAAGGGAATAGCTCTTTCAGAGCATCAGCACAGGAGTGTTGGACTGCTCCGCTGTACGAGCATGTGACTCTATGTTCATTGGGTATTCACGATTTGCAGTTTTCTCCCTTCTTATGAAAATACTAATAATAGAGAAGGTACAAGCTGTACAGATGTCTGTTCCTTCACCATCTCAGCCAAACCACCCGTCACCCCATGTCGGCATGGAGGCAGAGCCCAGTCCTTTCTTCACCTGGCCTTCCACATACCTGTGCTCTCCAGTGCTAGTCCTTGGGCAGTGATCAGGAGCTGGAACCCTAGTGCTGAGTAGTGCCCCTACCACAGGCCTAACTAAGATGAGCTGAGCACGGAGTTCCCTCAATATTGCACCAGAAACAGGTCATTCATCCCAACAGATCTTTGCTGGTGTTTATACTTCACACGAACCTCCTCTCGCCCTACTTCATCTCACACTATTAGCGATTCCTTCCATTTTTTCCCCCTCATGCAATTTCCCTTTAGTGCATCTATGCACTCAATCTGAAATTGAAAGCAGTCTCATGTGCCATGAAACTATCAATTGTTGTAAAAACCACTTGGTTCATTAATATCCTTTGGGGAAGGAAATCTGCCGCCCTTACCTGTTCTGGCCTACATGTGATTCCAGACCCACAGCAATGTGGTTGACTCGTAACTGCCCTCTGAAATGGCCGAGCAAGCCATTCAGTTGTCAAGGGCAATTAGGGGCGGGCAGCAAATGCCGGCCTTGCCAGCGATGCCCACATCCCATGAAAGAATAAAAGTGCTAATCGTCTCAACTACTGCTTGTAACAGCAAGTTTGAATTCTCACCAGTCTCTGGGCAAAGGTTCCTCTTCGAAAAGTAACGGAGCATTGCTGATTGCACTGTTTCTTTCCAGGATCCTCATGGCAGGGTGCCCCAGCACCAACCTCAACCTCAGCCAAGCCTGGATTATCTTCACCGACGCAGGAAAGAACTTATGGCCCAGCTCGAGGAGCGGACAACCATCTCTCCACCACCCTTCCCTCCGACCGCAACGCTACCATCTTCCTTTGTCGATGTTTCCCCAGAGGTACTTGGAAATTTCCCAATTTTCTCTTGCGTCACCAGGAGTGCATTTCCAGAAGGGCCTGGCAATGAACAGCAGTCACTATTGAGGGCAAGCTAGCCAATAGGGCTTGACCCAGGAGAGGGACTTTTTGAAATGGCGACTGTGTATCAGGAAAGAAGAGTTGTATTGAGATATTGTGTTACAGTTAAACAGTGACATCTAGACCAGTGGACAGTCCAGTTATTGGCTCTCCCCCAATCTCGGATCCAGTCCAGTTATTGGCTGTCTCCCAATTTCAGATCCAGACCAGTTATTGACTCTCCGGATTTCAGATCCAGACACGTTATTGTCTCTCTCCTAATCTAGGATTCAGTCCAGTTATTGGCTCTCACCTAATCTAGGATTCAATCCAGTTATTGGCTCTCCCCTAAGCTCAGATCCAGTACAGTCTTGATTCTCTCCCAAATCAGATCCAGACCAGTTATTGGCTTTTTCCCAATTTTGGATCCTGACCAGTTATTAGCTCTCCTAGTCTCAAATCCAGTCTAGTTATTGGCTCTCTCGCAATTACGGATCCAGTCCAGTTATTAGCTCTCCCAATCTCGCATCCAGTCCAGTTATTGGCTGTTTCCCAATCTCACATCCAGTCCAGTTATTGGCTGTTTCCCAATCTCACATCCAGTCCAGTTATTGGCTGTTTCCCAATTTTAGATCCAGTCCAGTTATTTGCTCTCTCCCAATCTCGGCGACAGTCCTACGATAGGTTCCGTGTCCCAGTGCAACATTCAGTTCAATCATAAACTCTGATGTTGCACAAGATCTACTCTGATTTAAAATTCTGCTTCTTGTTGACATTGTGCAACCCAGTTTTACACAGGCACTATTTTTTAAATACCAATCTTTGAGCTGCTATTGGTGACAGTGTGTGCTAACTGCTTGTTGTACATTTGCATGTTCAGTATTCCGATGAGGACCTGAAAGCAGTCAAGAAGTACAAGGACCATGAATACACCGCTCAGTACTCGCCCTGGTCTTGCGACACTATTGGTTCTTACATTGGCAGCCAGAATACACAGGCCAAAGACATTATGACTTCCAGTGGCATGGAGATGAATGTAAGGCATATTCTTGCATCACTTTGCTAAGCTGCGTTGTAAATAATGACACTAATTCACTCAAAGGATAGCTGCCTCAGTGAGTTTCTCCAGTGAGTAGCAGAGCTACACAAAGCAGGCAGGCTTGAAATCCATGGTTCATGTTCAGCTAGTAGGTCTCGCACAGAATGGCAGCGAACTACCAGAGTCAGCCTCAGCACTGCTGAGCGAGGGAGAGAATAAAATTCATCCTGATTCCTGGGACTAGGATCAGCACAGTTGGGAGGCCCCAAAGCAGGAATTATCCGCTGATATTCATTGTCCATGTTAGATACAAAATAAAGCTCCCTCTACACCAGGGTTGCCCAACATATGGCCCACGGGCCAGGATCAGGCCAGCCAGCGGTTTCCATTCAGCTCTCGGATGTAACCTGTACCAGGGCTGTTCATCCACGCCATGGGTCCATGACTGGAGATGAAAAATTTCCCTTTGTATTCTTGCAGACAGGATTTAAAGAAAATGGGAAGTCAGTTTCAAAGCTGACAGCATTCTACTCTCCGCAACTGTCAGAGTGGGTGGGGGAGGATGCTTGGAGACAGAGAGAGTGGGGGGACAGAGCGAAAGAGAGTGGGGGGACAGAGCGAGAGAGAGGGGGGTGGACAGAGCTCGATAAAGAGGGGGGTGGACAGAGCTCGATAAAGAGGGGGGTGGACAGAGCTCGATAAAGAGGGGGGTGGACAGAGCGTGCGAGGGAGGGGGTGGACAGAGCGTGCGAGGGAGGGGGTGGACAGAGCGTGCGAGGGAGGGGGTGGACAGAGCGTGCGAGGGAGGGGGTGGACAGAGCGTGCGAGGGAGGGGGTGGACAGAGCGTGCGAGGGAGGGGGTGGACAGAGCGCGAGAGGGAGGGGGTGGACAGAGCGTGCGAGGGAGGGGGTGGACAGAGCGCGAGAGGGAGGGGGTGGACAGAGCGCGAGAGGGAGGGGGTGGACAGAGCCCGAGAGGGAGGGGGTGGACAGAGCGCGAGAGGGAGGGGGTGGACAGAGCGCGCGAGGGAGGGGGTGGACAGAGCGCGAGAGGGAGGGGGTGGACAGAGCGTGCGAGGGAGGGGGTGGACAGAGCCCGAGAGGGAGGGGGTGGACAGAGCGCGAGAGGGAGGGGGTGGACAGAGCGCGCGAGGGAGGGGGTGGACAGAGCGTGCGAGGGAGGGGGTGGACAGAGCGCGAGAGGGAGGGGGTGGACAGAGCGCGAGAGGGAGGGGGTGGACAGAGCGTGCGAGGGAGGGGGTGGACAGAGCGTGCGAGGGAGGGGGTGGACAGAGCGCGAGAGGGAGGGGGTGGACAGAGCGTGCGAGGGAGGGGGTGGACAGAGCGCGAGAGGGAGGGGGTGGACAGAGCGTGCGAGGGAGGGGGTGGACAGAGCGTGCGAGGGAGGGGGTGGACAGAGCGCGAGAGGGAGGGGGTGGACAGAGCGCGAGAGGGAGGGGGTGGACAGAGCGTGCGAGGGAGGGGGTGGAAAGAGCGAGGGAGGGAGGGCGTGGACAGAGCGTGCGAGGGAGGGGGTGGACAGAGCGTGCGAGGGAGGGGGTGGACAGAGCGTGCGAGGGAGGGGGTGGACAGAGCGCGAGAGGGAGGGGGTGGACAGAGCGTGCGAGGGAGGGGGTGGACAGAGCGTGCGAGGGAGGGGGTGGACAGAGCGCGAGAGGGAGGGGGTGGACAGAGCGCGAGAGGGAGGGGGTGGACAGAGCGTGCGAGGGAGGGGGTGGAAAGAGCGAGGGAGGGAGGGCGTGGACAGAGCGTGCGAGGGAGGGGGTGGACAGAGCGCGAGAGGGAGGGGGTGGACAGAGCGCGAGAGAGTGGGGGTGGACAGAGCGCGAGAGGGAGGGGGTGGACAGAGCGCGAGAGGGAGGGGGTGGACAGAGCGCGAGAGGGAGGGGGTGGACAGAGCGCGCGAGGGGGGGTGGACAGAGCGCGAGAGGGAGGGGGTGGACAGAGCGTGCGAGGGAGGGGGTGGACAGAGCGAGAGAGGGAGGGGGTGGACAGAGCGCGAGAGGGAGGGGGTGGACAGAGCGCGAGAGGGAGGGGGTGGACAGAGCGCGAGAGGGAGGGGGTGGACAGAGCGCGAGAGGGAGGGGGTGGACAGAGCGCGAGAGGGAGGGGGTGGACAGAGCGAGAGAGAGTGGGGGGGGACAGAGCGAGAGAGGGAGGGGGTGGACAGAGCGTGCGAGGGAGGGGGTGGACAGAGCGCGAGAGGGAGGGGGTGGACAGAGCGCGAGAGGGAGGGGGTGGACAGAGCGTGCGAGGGAGGGGGTGGACAGAGCGTGCGAGGGAGGGGGTGGACAGAGCGTGCGAGGGAGGGGGTGGACAGAGCGTGCGAGGGAGGGGGTGGACAGAGCGCGAGAGGGAGGGGGTGGACAGAGCGCGAGAGGGAGGGGGTGGACAGAGCGCGAGAGGGAGGGGGTGGACAGAGCGAGAGAGAGTGGGGGGGGACAGAGCGAGAGAGGGAGGGGGTGGACAGAGCGTGCGAGGGAGGGGGTGGACAGAGCGCGAGAGGGAGGGGGTGGACAGAGCGAGAGAGAGTGGGGGGGGACAGAGCGAGAGAGGGAGGGGGTGGACAGAGCGTGCGAGGGAGGGGGTGGACAGAGCGTGCGAGCGAGGGGGTGGACAGAGCGCGAGAGGGAGGGGGTGGACAGAGCGAGAGAGAGTGGGGGGGGACAGAGCGAGAGAGGGAGGGGGTGGAAAGAGCGAGGGAGGGAGGGCGTGGACAGAGCGTGCGAGGGAGGGGGTGGACAGAGCGCGAGAGGGAGGGGGTGGACAGAGCGCGAGAGGGAGGGGGTGGACAGAGCGAGAGAGGGAGGGGGTGGACAGAGCGCGAGAGGGAGGGGGTGGAAAGAGCGCGAGAGGGAGGGGGGGGGAAGAGCGAGAGAGAGTTGGGGGACAGAGCGAGAGAGAGTGGGGGGGGATAGAGCGAGAGAGAGTGGGGGGGGACAGAGCGAGAGAGAGTGGGGGGACAGAGCGAGAGAGAGTGGGGGGGGGAAGAGCGAGAGAGAGTGGGGGGGGAAGAGCGAGAGCGAGTTGGGGGGGACAGAGCGAGAGCGAGTTGGGGGGGACAGAGCGAGAGAGAGTGGGGGGGGGAAGAGCGAGAGAGAGTGGGGGGGAAGAGCGAGAGCGAGTTGGGGGGGACAGAGCGAGAGAGAGTGGGGGGGACAGAGCGAGAGCGAGTTGGGGGGGACAGAGCGAGAGCGAGTTGGGGGGGACAGAGCGAGAGAGAGTTGGGGGGGACAGAGCGAGAGCGAGTTGGGGGGGACAGAGCGAGAGCGAGTTGGGGGGGACAGAGCGAGAGAGAGTGGGGGGACAGAGCGAGAGTGAGAGTGAGAGTGTGGGGGGGGGACAGAGCGAGAGAGAGTGGGGGGGGGAAGAGCGAGAGAGAGTGGGGGGGAAGAGCGAGAGCGAGTTGGGGGGGACAGAGCGAGAGAGAGTTTGGGGGGGGACAGAGCGAGAGAGAGTGGGGGGACAGAGCGAGAGAGAGTGGGGGGGGATAGAGCGAGAGAGAGTGGGGGGGGACAGAGCGAGAGCGAGTTGGGGGGGACAGAGCGAGAGCGAGTTGGGGGGGACAGAGCGAGAGCGAGTTGGGGGGGACAGAGCGAGAGAGAGTGGGGGGGACAGAGCGAGAGAGAGTGGGGGGGGGAAGAGCGAGAGCGAGTGGGGGGGGAAGAGCGAGAGCGAGTTGGGGGGGACAGAGCGAGAGAGAGTTTGGGGGGGGACAGAGCGAGAGAGAGTGGGGGGACAGAGCGAGAGAGAGTGGGGGGACAGAGCGAGAGAGAGTGGGGGGGGATAGAGCGAGAGAGAGTGGGGGGGGACAGAGCGAGAGCGAGTTGGGGGGGACAGAGCGAGAGCGAGTTGGGGGGGACAGAGCGAGAGAGAGTTGGGGGGACAGAGCGAGAGAGAGTGGGGGGACAGAGCGAGAGAGAGTGGGGGGGGATAGAGCGAGAGAGAGTGGGGGGACAGAGCGAGAGAGAGTGGGGGGACAGAGCGAGAGAGAGTGGGGGGGATAGAGCGAGAGAGAGTGGGGGGGGACAGAGCGAGAGAGAGTGGGGGGACAGAGCGAGAGAGAGTGGGGGGACAGAGCGAGAGAGAGTGGGGGGACAGAGCGAGAGAGAGTGGGGGGACAGAGCGAGAGAGAGTGGGGGGGGATAGAGCGAGAGAGAGTGGGGGGGGACAGAGCGAGAGCGAGTTGGGGGGGACAGAGCGAGAGAGAGTGGGGGGATAGAGCGAGAGCGAGTGGGGGGACAGAGCGAGAGAGAGTGGGGGGACAGAGCGAGAGAGAGTGGGGGGGGATAGAGCGAGAGAGAGTGGGGGGGGACAGAGCGAGAGCGAGTTGGGGGGGACAGAGCGAGAGAGAGTGGGGGGGATAGAGCGAGAGCGAGTTGGGGGGGACAGAGCGAGAGCGAGTTGGGGGGGACAGAGCGAGAGCGAGTTGGGGGGGACAGAGCGAGAGAGAGTGGGGGGATAGAGCGAGAGCGAGTTGGGGGGGACAGAGCGAGAGCGAGTTGGGGGGGACAGAGCGAGAGAGAGTGGGGGGATAGAGCGAGAGCGAGTTGGGGGGGACAGAGCGAGAGCGAGTTGGGGGGGACAGAGCGAGAGCGAGTTGGGGGGGACAGAGCGAGAGAGAGTGGGGGGATAGAGCGAGAGAGAGTGGGGGGGGGACAGAGCGAGAGAGAGTGGGGGGGGGAAGAGCGAGAGAGAGTGGGGGGGGGAAGAGCTGAGAGCGAGTGGGGGGGGAAGAGCGAGAGCGAGTTGGGGGGGACAGAGCGAGAGAGAGTTTGGGGGGGACAGAGCGAGAGAGAGTGGGGGGACAGAGCGAGAGAGAGTGGGGGGACAGAGCGAGAGAGAGTGGGGGGACAGAGCACGAGAGAGTGGGGGGGGGACAGAGCGAGAAAGAGTGCGGGGGGGGGGACAGCGCGCGAGAGCGAGGGGGTGGACAGCGCGCGAGAGCGAGGGGGTGGGCAGAGCGAGGGAGGGTGGAGGTCAGAGAGAGCGGGTTGGGGAGGTCAGAGAGAGCGGGTTGGGGGAGGTCAGAGAGAGAGGGAGGGGGGAGGTCAGAGAGAGAGGGAGGGGGGAGGTCAGAGAGAGAGGGAGGGGGCCGGACGTAGAGAGAGGGGGAGGAGGGGAGGATAGAGAGAGAGGGAGGGGGGGAGGACAGAGAGAGAGGGAGGGGGGGAGGACAGAGAGAGAGACGGGGACGGACTGATAGGGGGGGGAGGAAAGAGAGAGGGGGGGCGGACAGAGAGAGAGAGAGGGGGGAGGAAGGAGAGAGAGAGTGTGAGAGAGGGGGTAGGAGAGATTGAGGAGGAGAGGACAGAGAGAGAGGGGGAGGAGAGAGAGAGGGAGGGAGGGGGAGGACAGCGGGAGGGGGAGAGGACAGCGGGAGGGGGAGAGGACAGCGGGAGGGGGAGAGGACAGCGGGAGGGGGAGAGGACAGCGGGAGGGGGGGAGGACAGCGGGAGGGGGGAGGACAGAGGGAGGGGGAGAGGACAGAGGGAGGGGGAGAGGACAGAGGGAGGGGGAGAGGACAGAGGGAGGGGGAGAGGACAGAGAGAGGGGGAGAGGACAGAGAGAGGGGGAGAGGACAGAGAGAGGGGGAGAGGACAGAGAGAGGGGGAGAGGACTGAGAGGGGGAGAGGACTGAGGGAGGGGGAGAGGACAGAGGGAGGGGGAGAGGACAGAGGGAGGGGGAGAGGACAGAGGGAGGGGGAGAGGACAGAGAGAGGGGGAGAGGACAGAGAGAGGGGGAGAGGACAGAGGGAGGGGGAGAGGACAGAGAGAGGGGGAGAGGAAAGAGAGAGAGAGGGGAAGGACACAGTGAGAGAGAGAGGGGAGAGGACAGAGTGAGAGAGAGAGAGGGGAGAGGACAGAGTGAGAGAGAGAGAGGGGAGAGGACAGTTTGAGAGAGAGAGGGGAGAGGACAGTTGAGAGAGAGAGGGGGAGAGGACAGAGAGAGGGGGAGAGGACAGAGAGAGGGGGAGAGGACAGAGAGAGGGGGAGAGGACAGAGAGAGAGAGAGGGGGGAGGAAAGAGAGAGAGAGAGGGGGGGAGGAAAGAGAGAGAGAGAGGGGGGGAGGAAAGAGAGAGAGAGAGGGGGGAGGAAAGAGAGAGAGAGGGGGGAGGAAAGAGAGAGAGAGAGAGGGGGGAGGAAGAGAGAGAGAGAGAGGGGGGAGGAAAGAGAGAGAGAGAGAGGGGGGAGGAAAGAGAGAGAGAGAGAGGGGGGAGGAAAGAGAGAGAGAGAGAGGGGGGAGGAAAGAGAGAGAGAGAGGGGGGAGGAAAGAGAGAGAGAGAGGGGGGGGAGGAAAGAGAGAGAGAGAGAGAGGGGGGAGGAAAGAGAGAGAGAGAGAGAGGGGGGAGGAAAGAGAGAGAGAGAGGGGGGAGGAAAGAGAGAGAGAGAGAGAGGGGGGAGGAAAGAGAGAGAGAGAGGGGGGAGGAAAGAGAGAGAGAGAA